>NC_140009.1:43236804-43474441 GCF_964263955.1 Coregonus lavaretus | reverse complement strand
CATACAAACACACATGCTTTCTCTCTCTCTTTCTGTTTCGCACACACACACATTTTTCCACACGGCAAAACATGCTGGGGAAAGCAAAAAAGCAAGCAGGCGAGCCGAGAAGAAAATGAAAGCAGCTTCATGGCTAATTCATGAAATGGTTGGTGCTAAAAGGAGAGGTGGGGGGGGGGGGGGGGGGGGTGAATGCTGTCATGCAGGACCAAGTCGCATTTCTAAGTGTAAGCATCAATCTAATTAACAACATCAACAGTATTTTCTGGCCCGGCAACAGAGCAATATCATTGTCTACTGTGGCCCGGGGCTAATGCGGACATGATGTGGCTATTCATCAAGACAGCCATGAATGATGGGTTTTCACTGGGATACAGATGAGGGAGGAGGTAGAGGAGGAATTGGGCAGGAGTTACCTGCGTTTGGCCACCAAGGACATGGGAGGAGGGGTGTTAAATTAATGTTTAGGAACACATAAGCACCTGAGCATTAGTTCAAGCGTGTCTGTGCTAGCTACGCGCGGCAGCTAACAGAAGGTAAAGAGACTGGAGTGAAGAGACTGGAAGGGCTGGAGTTTTAAGTAAGACAAGATAATCTATTGAGACACAAAGTGGATCAAAGTCTACGAGAGCGCTGGAACCAATTACTAAATAATTACATCAACAATTTAGAGGGACAATATTTATAGAGCCGCTCGACCACTCCATCAAAGACTGATGACTTTCTTCCCACTTCACAACCTCCTGAGAGGAAGGGTCTTGAGATTAATTAACAGATGCTGGTAACGAGTAATGAACAAATGATAAGGCATCAGTGTTCTAATCAAACCTGACATTTAATTTGCTGCTTGCTTTCTTGTTATCAATTACCATGTTCGGGGGGATAATTGACATCGGTTCGAGAGGACGAGAGATACAAATAAAATAAAAAAGTATATTTATTTAATAGCTCCTAAATAACTGCTGTGCTGTTTCTACGGCAACAGTGCCCATATGTTTAATGTTAGTTGTAATATGTTCCACTGGAGTGCTCCGAAGGCTGGGGAAATTGGATTAAATTGGCTAATAGCATGTTTAAAACCTACATCAAATGAACGTGAATGGAAGACATTACAACCTCAGGACTGAAACTGCTGTATTATTTTTCATGTGTAAACTTGGGTTTCTTTTAAACATGTATAATCATGATATAGAAAACCACACAGTGTTGGTCAATAGGGTTGTTAAATACCACAAGATTAATATTCATTGCATGTTGTTATACCGTGGGAAAGGAAACACAAATGGCAACATTACTACTTACAATTTGTCAATGTAACATTATGTGCTATACTTACCATCTTAAAAAGAAACCTGGAGATAAATGTATAGAAACAAATATTTAGGTGATATTCATCATTAACTATAGTAGTCATTATTAATATAATTGTTAATTACAATAGTCATTGTTATTCATATTCATTATTATTATTTATGTTATATACATACAGTATAAAAATAATAATCCAATATTTATAATTACAGTTTAATTTAATATGGCGGCAATAAACTACCCTTTCCAATGCTTTTATACTAAATATTCATTAAATACTTAATCATTCAGCTATTTACCTTTTGGAGTGGCCTTCAGAAGAGCTGCTCTTTAGACCTTATCAGAGTCAGGCTCTGATTTGATTAGTAAAATACTATGCTAATGACCCATTAACCTGAAGAGCTCAACTCAAGTGGCTTCTTCTTCTACACAGTCTACCAGACCTGGGTTCATATAGTATTTAAAAATGTTAATGTACTTTTAACATTTGCTCTAGTCTGCCTGGACTGCCAGATGGGCGGCGGTTGCACTCTTGAGAGTATTATAGCTCATTCACGCCAGGATAACGTATTTGAAATGGTTTGAAATGTTACTGATAGTCTTTAGATCAGGGGTGTTGAAATCATTTTGCCCCTTGGTCTTCAACGAGGTCCGGAGAGCCACACTGAAAATTGTTTATATTTCCTTGCAATCAAAATTGGCAAAAAAATTGTCCTCTATCCATTTCTGATGCTACCTGACTGTCTAGTGATTAATGGAGTGCTGGGCAGTCAAGTAACTGTATGAATATAGGTCCATTTTAATTTCCACACAGTTTTATTTTTTGGTTTGAGTTCCTTTAAAGTATATTGAGTTCTTTGCGTTTGTGCTTTAGATAGTCTGTAGACACCCATGGTCTTAACTGATAAGCTCCACCAATGTGTTATGGGGACTTCCCTCACCTTGACACCCATAACCACAGTACAACATGCTAAGCATTGTAGAAACTATAGCCCCGGTTCAAACTGTCTTGAGCATACAACTTGGGTTAAAATTTGATCGATTTGCAGACAAACCACAATGTGGGCTCACTCAGAACCCACTCCCCTCACAGACATTGCCACAACAGGATGAAGACGTTATCACCGAAACGTCAATAAAGTTCACTGCAAATGGTTAGAAGAGTGTGGAGTGTGTGACTTTACATTTACATTTACATTTTAGTCATTTAGCAGACGCTCTTATCCAGAGCGACTTACAGGAGCAATTAGGGTTAAGTGCCTTGCTCAAGGGCACATTTACGTCATTTAGCAGACGCTCTTATCCAGAGCGACTACAAATTGGTGCATTCACCCTATAGCCAGTGGGATAACCACTTTACAATTATACTTTTTTTTTTTGGGGGGGGGGGGGGGGGGGGTTGGTAGAAGGATTACTTTATCCTATCCCAGGTGTTCCTTAAAGAGGTGGGGTTTCAAATGTCTCCGGAAGGTGGTGAGTGACTCCGCTGTCCTGGCGTCGTGAGGGAGCTTGTTCCACCATTGGGGTGCCAGAGCAGCGAACAGCTTTGACTGGGCTGAGCGGGAACTATGCTTCCGCAGAGGAAGGGGAGCCAGCAGGCCAGAGGTGGATGAACGCAATGCCCTCGCCTGGGTGTAGGGACTGATCAGAGCCTGAAGTTACGGAGGTGCCGTTCCCCTCACTGCTCCATAGGCAAGCACCATGGTCTTGTAACGGATGCGAGCTTCAACTGGAAGCCAGTGGAGTGTGCGGAGGAGGGGGGTGACGTGAGAGAACTTGGGAAGGTTGAACACCAGACGGGCTGCGGCATTCTGGATGAGTTGTAGGGGTTTAATGGCACAGGCAGGGAGCCCAGCCAACAGCGAGTTGCAGTAATCCAGACGGGAGATGACAAGTGCCTGGATTAGGACCTGTGCCGCTTCCTGTGTAAGGCAGGGTCGTACTCTCCGAATGTTGTAGAGCATGAACCTGCAGGATCGGGTCACCGCCTTGATGTTGGCGGAGAACGACAGGGTGTTGACCAGGGTCACGCCAAGGCTCTTCGCACTCTGGGAGGAGGACACAACGGAGTTGTCAACCGTGATGGCGAGATCATGGAACGGGCAGTCCTTCCCCGGGAGGAAGAGCAGCTCCGTCTTGCCAGGGTTCAGCTTGAGGTGGTGATCCGTCATCCATACTGATATGTCGGCCAGACATGCAGAGATGCGATTCGCCACCTGGTTATCAGAAGGGGGAAAGGAGAAGATTAGTTGTGTATCGTCAGAGTAGCAATGATAGGAGAGGCCATGTGAGGATATGACAGAGCCAAGTGACTTGGTGTATAGGGAGAAAAGGAGAGGGCCTAGAACTGAGCCCTGGGGGACACCAGTGGTGAGAGCACGTGGTGCGGAGACAGCTTCTCGCCACGCCACTTGGTAGGAGCGACCGGTCAGGTAGGACGCAATCCAGGAGTGAGCCGCGCCGGAGATGCCCAGCTCGGAGAGGGTGGAGAGGAGGATCTGATGGTTCACTGTATCAAAGGCAGCAGACAGGTCTAGAAGGACAAGAGCAGAGGAGAGAGAGTTAGCTTTAGCAGTGCGGAGAGCCTCCGTGACACAGAGAAGAGCAGTCTCAGTTGAATGACCAGTCCTGAAACCTGACTGGTTTGGATCAAGAAGGTCATTCTGAGAGAGATAGCAAGAGAGTTGGCTAAAGACGGCACGCTCAATAGTTTTTGAAAGAAAAGAAAGAAGGGATACTGGTCTGTAGTTGTTGACATCAGTGGGATCGAGTGTTGGTTTTTTGAGAAGGGGTGCAACTCTCGCTCTCTTGAAGACGGAAGGGACATGGCCAGCGGTCAAGGATGAGTTGATCAGCGAGGTGAGGTAGGGGAGAAGGTCGCCGGAGATGGTCTGGAGAAGAGAGGAGGGGATGGGGTCAAGCGGGCAGGTTGTTGGGCGGCCTGCAGTCACTAGTCGCAAGATTTTATCTGGAGAGAGAGGGGAGAAAGAAGTCAAAGCATAGGGTAGGGCAGTGTGAGCAGGACCAGCAGTGTCATTAGACTTAACAAACGAGGATCGGATGTCGTCAACCTTCTTTTCAAAGTGGTTGACAAAGTCATCCACAGAGAGGGAGGAGGGGGGGGGGGGGGGGGGGGAGGAGGATTCAGCAGTGAGGAGAATGTGGCAAAGAGTTTCCTAGGGTTAGAGGCAGATGCTTGGAATTTAGAGTGGTAGAAAGTGGCCTTAGCAGCAGAAACAGATGAAGAAAATGTAGAGAGGAGGGAGTGAAAAGATGCCAGGTCGGCAGGGAGTTTAGTTTCCTTCCATTTCCGCTCAGCTGCCCGGAGCTCTGTTCTGTGAGCTCGCAATGAGTCATCAAGCCACAGAGCTGGAGGGGAGGACCGAGCCGGCCGGGAGGATAGGGGACACAGGGAGTCAAAGGATGCAGAAAGGGAGGAGAGGAGGGTTGAGGAGGCAGAATCAGGAGATTGGAGGGAGAAGGATTGAGCAGAGGGAAGAGATGATAGGATGGAAGAGGAGAGAGTAGTGGGAGAGAGAGAGCGAAGGTTGCGGCGGCGCGTTACCATCTGTGTAGGGGCAGAGTGAGTAGTGTTGGAGGAGAGCGAGAGAGAAAAGGATACAAAGTAGTGGTCGGAGACATGGAGGGGAGTTGCAGTGAGATTAGTAGAAGAGCAACATCTAGTAAAGATGAAGTCAAGCGTATTGCCTGCCTTGTGAGTGGGGGGGGATGGTGAGAGGGTGAGGTCAAAAGAGGAGAGGAGTGGAAAGAAGGAGGCAGAGAGAAATGAGTCAAATGTAGACGTGGGGAGGTTGAAATCCCCCAAGACTGTGAAGGGTGAGCCATCCTCAGGAAAGGAACTTATCAAGGCGTCAAGCTCATTGATGAACTCTCCAAGGGAACCTGGAGGGCGATAGATGACAAGGATATTAAGCTTAAATGGGCTAGTGACTGTGACAGCGTGGAATTCAAATGAGGAGATAGACAGATGGGTTAGGGGAAAAATTGAGAATGACCACTTGGGAGAGATGAGGATTCCTGTGCCACCACCCCTCTGACCAGATGCTCTCGGGGTATGCGAGAACACATGGTCAGACGAGGAGAGAGCAGTAGGAGTAGCAGTGTTTTCAGTGGTAATCCATGTTTCCGTCAGTGCCAGGAAGTCGAGGGACTGGAGGGTGGCATAGGCTGGGATGAAGTCAGCCTTGTTGGCGGCAGAACGGCAGTTCCAGAGGCTGCCTGAGACCTGGAACTCCAGGTGTGTGGTGCGTGCAAGGACCACCAGGTTAGAGAGGCAGCAGCCACGCGGTGTGAGGCGTTTGTGTAGCCTGTGCGGAGAGGAGAGAACAGGGATAGGCAGAGGCATAGTTGACAGGCTGCAGCAGATGGCTACAATAATGCAGAGGAGATCGGGATGAAATGAACTAAACATCAGGGAAAGGAGAGAGCAGGCCTCCCTCACCAAAAAAAATATATATATATAACTCTCCCAACTTCCACCTCAGAAACTATAATTGTTTCACTGAACCACCCGAGTAAAACTCTCCCAACTTCCACTTTAGAAATTAGAATTGTTGTAAACTACAGCAGACTGTTATCAGTAGCTGTAATTAAGTACAGCAGCTACCAACCACCTAACGTTAATGCCTCGGATGAGGTTAGAAAAACAGCTGAATGGTAGCAGCTAGCTGGCTCAATCACAGGTACTCTTAAGCATGAAATAACATTGGAAACAATTAACCATAGTTGCAAAAAGTTACCAGTAGCTACCCGCTAGCTAGCTAGCTTTGTTGGTCCAAGTAGTGGGTAGGCTAGCCTCGTGCTTCGCCGGAGTCCGCCGAATACAGTCCTTACCTACAATAATTACCTACAATAACCTTCAATAACTACCTGAGTAAGCTACCTATAATACCAAACTACAATACCTACCTACAATCTAAATACATGGTTTAAGCTTAACTCAACACCATATAAGAAGCCAAGCTTACCTTTCATAACGCAGCAACGATTAAACGTTGGGTAGCTAGCACAAATATATTGTATTTAGCTACCACAGCCTGCTGGTAGTGTTGGCTGGCTAGCAATGGCTACTGTGTTGACTTTGTTTGAAAAACGGCGTCGCTGCGAACGAATATAGCTGGCTAAAAGGATATTGTTTTTAGTTGCAACCGTTGCTAATAGCAACTCGCCAGCTAATCCAGGAGGTGAGTTAGCTAGCTAGCTTCGTGCTACATCCGGCACCGCCGAATACAAAAGTAACCTACAATAACTACACAACAGCTACCCACAACAGCCCACGATGCCTACCTATACTACTTAATAATATACAGCCCACGATGCCTACCTATAGTACCTAACTACAATCTAAATACATAGTTTAAGCCTTACTCGACAAAGCCCAAGCTATGTATAAAGCCAAACTGGCAGACTGCAATCAGTAGCCGAAATTAAGTACAGCAGCTACCAACCACCTAACGTTACTTGACTATTTACTAAGTTATACATTGCAAGTCACTTCAAACGTGTACACTTGATATTCCTCTTGCGGACAATGTCATTGCATCAATATGTCCTCAAAAAATAACAAATTCTTTAGCAAACCTGTACGGTTTCCCTGTATCTGCAGTCAATTGAATGGGGGGCACTAGCTAGTCCTTCTCTCTGTCAACTACTTGCCATTCCTTTGGTTTGTCTATTCTCTGTCCCCTGAAGTCCTTCTTGGTTTCTGCCCTATCAGCTTGGTACCATTAGTATTGTAGCCCAGCTCGAGATAAAAAGCACAAAAGAAAAGCCTCTGTCGGCAAACAGACCAGACAAGTTGCAAACTGCGCCTTGAGCACCTTGAGTGCCGCTAGAGCACTATCTTGACACATGCTGGGTATTCAGGGCTCAGCAATCCCTCTGACACAAAAGGCGAGCAAACAGCGCAGGAGGTGAGAGGTAGGGTCAGGACAGATAAGTGTCAGGGAGGGGCCCAAAGTCTTTGCCCGGGTTCCAAGAGGACGTTAGCTAGCGTTTTAGCTAACAAACAAAGGGACCAACCAAGCACTGGCATGAAAAGCTAGCTGTCAGGGCAGGCAGAGAAATATGAGGAACGTCCATGGAGTGCTGGGTATCTATTACGTAGGCCTATCCCATCAGCTGCCCAAGAGCACTCATCTAACGCCTTGGCATATCGCTAAGCCAACAGCACGTTAAATACGAGAGAGAGAGAGAGAGAGAGAGAGAGAGAGAGAGAGAGAGAGAGAGAGAGAGAGAGAGAGAGAGAGAGAGAGAGAGAGAGAGAGAGAGAGAGAGAGAGAGAGAGAGAGAGAGAGAGAGAGAGAGAGAGAGAGAGAGAGAGAGAGAGAGAAGAATGACAGACACTTTTTTTATTTTCTTCACTCCCATCGGATGAATGATGGCGAAACGGAAAAACACTCAAACAAAGTCATCCCAAGGTCTTTGAGGCCTAGATACCCTTTGAAGCTGGAAGGAGGTGTGGCCAACGGGTGAAATATGCGCCCGGGTAATGGCACATTTGTGAGTGTGAGTGTGTGTGTGTGTGTGTTAGTGTGTGTGTGTGTGTTAGTGTGTGCCACGCCAAGAGCTCATCACTCTGTGAAAGGCCTGACACATGCAGCATAAAAAACAGTTGCTGTCTCAACTTGAAAAGTCAGTGAGATAACTAATCTTTTTGAGTTGAAAGACTCAATATGTTTAACAGTGCAATCACATTAAAGATTTGACCAAGACATGAAAAAAAAGTCCCTCAATGGCGTCACATTCACCACAGTGCCATTTCAAACACAGATAGTGGCTTGTGACTGACAATGTGACTGACAATGTGTCCGACAATGTGACTGACAAGGTGACTGACAATGTGACGGACAATGTGACTGACAATGTGACTGACAATGTGACTGACACAGCAATAAAAAAATTTTTTGCCTTCACATGGAGAGAGAGATTACTCAGCGACCCCCGAATCATTTGTTGATTCGGTGCAAGTGCCTTCTTTGAGATAGCAAACACTTGAGACGCAGGACAAATAGAGATGGCGAGATGACAGAAGTAAAAGGTTTTGGAAGAGTAACAAAAGGCATGAATCACGGGGGTGACTCTCCCCGTCACTGGGTTAGAAGGATGAGTAAACACCATTCATTTAGCTTTGGAAAGGGATCTGCGCTTGTTTGATTTGGGGCTTTGCTGAGTTCCCTCGGCAGCCCGAGACAAAATGAAGATATTTGATTCTGTTCTCTTACAGTTTGGATCACGGACATCTCTCTGACTGTCCCTTTGTTTCAATGCTGCGACATCCTTCTGTAAGTCTTAGAGGGTGGATATGGGGCTTACACATCCTTAAACACACATTCACATGCACACACACACAAAATGTATATGGTAAACACGCCACATCATAGCCACACACTTTCATAAAACCAACACACACTGACACATAAAGTATCTATTCATGCAACACCGCACACGCTTACCAACACACACCCTTACCAAAAAACACACACTTCCTTTTGTCCTCTCTCCCACTGCCCTCTACCTTCCTCTCTCCCCCAGAAGGAGTGTGAGCTGGGGGGTAAAGAACAGGAAAGAGGAGCAGCAGTGTGAACCTCCATGGCCAATCGCTGCTCTCACAATAAAGCGTTTCACTCTGTAGGATCCCTCCCCAGTCGGTAGGGTGATCACCCCCGCAACTCTCCCCCCTTCTCCCCTGTCCCCTAGCAGAGAGGGCTTCCAGGCAGGGGCCTGCGCGTGTGGCTTGATTGAAACCGGCCCTTGTGCGGAGCCAGGGAGTTATATTATGTTGTGATAAAGAGGAGCATAATAGCTTTTAAATGGATGACTACGGGTGGCTCTGCTGTTCCAGTGGGGGGAGTGGAGGGACAGGCTGAATGGACGTTGCCCCGAGCTAAGCATCTCGTAGATTGAGCTGTCCGTCTCGGGGAAATGCGTCTGAGTTAACACCTCGCTATCGCCCAACGCCCCAGGACAGACCAGACTGGACGTCCTTTTATTTTCTGCTCTCTTCTGTTCTTTTCTCTCCACCTGGATTATTCTAATGATCCAGGAATGGATGGTGGTGGTGGAGCCATGCCATGCTCCAGGGCTGATCACACACAGACTAAAAGAGACATACACACACACACTAAGACACACATACCCACCCAATTTCTAGCACGCAGACACAGACTCATACACACTGAGACACACACAAACACACTGTGACATAAAGATACACACACGTGTACTGCCGTTATGCTGCACTCTGACTGCAATATTGTTTTGAAAGGGCAATTACACACACACACCATACATCATCTTAACTCCACATACTACCCATGCCGATATTATTACATGCTAGTCTGTGTCATTACTCCAACCAACACCCATTCTATAGGTGGGGATCCATATCCACACTACTCCTTACAGGATATACACGATCTACTCAACTCCCATTCAATATCCCCACAATGACGACTACTAGCATTAAAACCCTCCACTGAGCATTGGGTAGATAGGATCACGTTTAGACAAAGGCGATTTCATAACAAGTCCCCCGTTCAGTTGGGGCTAGAGGGGACAGACAGACATACAGACAGGGGGCCTCCCCCACCAAGGCCCATTAACAGCACTGACCTCCCCTGCTTTCTTAGGGCCTCATCTCCCCTGTCACTCTTCCTTCACTCTCCCTCTGTTCCCTCCCTCAGTCTTCCTTCTTTCACTCTCTCTCTCCCCCTTTGTTCCCTCCAACCCTCTTTCTCTAGGCCTGTATATTTGTCTAAGACCAGTGGGGGGAGGGTTCCTGGGGGAGTCTCGTGATGGCTATCGATGGCTGGGCTGTTATGACTATCTATGATAAGAGCCTTTTGCTCTGAGCTCCGCTGAGAGAGAGAGAGAGAAGCCAAAATAATTTACTCACTATAAAGCATGAAGCCAAAATAATTTACACGCTATAAAATATATATTTGGAATGAGGTCCTGACTAGATCTCACAACTAGCTTCATTATTGGCTTACTGCTATTATAGTATACAGTGAGGGAAAAAAGTATTTGATCCCCTGCTGATTTCGTACATTTGACCACTGACAAAGAAATGATCAGTCTATAATTTTAATGGTAGGTTTATTTGAACAGTGAGAGACAGAATAACAACAACAAAAATCCAGAAAAACGCATGTCAAAAATGTTATAAATTGATTTGTATTTTAATTAGGGAAATAAGTATTTGACCTCTCTGCAAAATATGACTCAGTACTTGGTGGCAAAACCCTTGTTGGCAATCACAGAGGTCAGATGTTTCTTGTAGTTGGCCACCAGGTTTGCACACATCTCAGGAGGGATTTTGTTCCACTCCTCTTTGCAGATCTTCTCCATGTCATTAAGGTTTCGAGGCTGACGTTTGGCAACTCGAACCTTCAACTCCCTCCACAGACTGGCTAGGCCACTCCTGGACCTTAACGTGCTTCTTCTTGAGCCACTCCTTTGTTGCCTTGGCCGTGTGTTTTGGGTCATTGTCATGCTGGAATACCCATCCACGACCCATTTTCAATGCCCTGGCTGAGGGAAGGAGGTTCTCACCCAAGATTTGACGGTACATGGCCCAGTCCAACGTCTCTTTGATGCGGTGAAGTTGTCCTGTCCCCTTAGCAGAAAAACACCCCCAAAGCATAATGTTTCCACCTCCATGTTTGACGGTGGGGATGGTGTTCTTGGGGTCATAGGAAGCATTCCTCCTCCTCCAAACACGGTGAGTTGAGTTGATGCCAAAGAGCTCGATTCTGGTCTCATCTGACCACAACACTTTCACCCAGTTCTCCTCTGAATCATTCAGATGTTCATTGGCAAACTTCAGACGGCCCTGTATATCTGCTTTCTTGAGCAGGGGGACCTTGCGGGCGCTGCAGGATTTCAGTCCTTCACGGCGTAGTGTGTTACCAATTGTTTTCTTTGTGACTATGGTCCCAGCTGCCTTGATATCATTGACAAGATCTTCCCGTGTAGTTCTGGGCTGATTCCTCACCGTTCTCATGATCATTGCAACTCCACGAGGTGAGATCTTGCATGGAGCCACAGGCCGAGGGACATTGACAGTTCTTTTGTGTTTCTTCCATTTGCAAATAATCGCACCAACTGTTGTCACCTTCTCACCAAGCTGCTTGGCGATGGTCTTGTAGCCCATTCCAGCCTTGTGTAGGTCTACAATCTTGTCCCTGACATCCTTGAAGAGCTCTTTGGTCTTGGCCATAGTGGAGAGTTTGGAATCTGATTGATTGATTGCTTCTGTGGACAGGTGTCTTTTATACAGGTAACAAGCTGAGATTAGGAGCACTCCCTTTAAGAGTGTGCTCCTAATCTCAGCTCGTTACCTGTATAAAAGACACCTGGGAGCCAGAAATCTTTCTGATTGAGAGGGGGTCAAATACTTATTTCCCTCATTAAAATGCAAATCAATTTATAACATCTTTGACATGCTTTTTTCTGGATTTTTTTGTTGTTATTCTGTCTCTCAATGTTCAAATAAACCTACCATTACAATTATAGTCTGATCATTTCTTTGTCAGTGGGCAAACGTACAAAATCAGCAGGGGATCAAATACTTTTTTCCCCTCACTGTATGTAAGACACACACAGTGGGGAGAACAAGTATTTGATACACTGCCGATTTTGCAGGTTTTCCTACTTACAAAGCATGTACATGTCTGTAATTTTTATCATAGGTTCACTTCAACTGTGAGAGACGGAATCTAAAACAAAAATCCAGAAAATCACATTGTTTGATTTTTAAGTAATTAATTTGCATTTTATTGCATGACATAAGTATTTGATCACCTACCAACCAGTAAGAATTACGGCTCTCACAGACCTGTTAGTTTTTCTTTAAGAAGCCCTCCTCTTCTCCACTCATTACCTGTATTAACTGCACCTGTTTGAACTCGTTACCTGTATAAAAGACACCTGTCTACACACTCAATCAAACAGACTCCAACCTCTCCACAATGGCCAAGACCAGAGAGCTGTGTAAGGACATCAGAGATAAAATTGTAGACCTGCACAAGGCTGGGATGGGCTACAGGACAATAGGCAAGCAGCTTGGTGAGAAGGCAACAACTGTTGGCACAATTATTAGAAAATGGAAGAAGTTCAAGATGACGGTCAATCACCCTCGGTCTGGGGCTCCATGCAAGATCTCACCTCGTGGGGCATCAATGATCATGAAGAAGGTGAGGGATCAGCCCAGAACTACACGGCAGGACCTGGTCAATGACCTGAAGAGAGCTGGGACCACAGTTTCAAAGAAAACCATTAGTAACACACTACGCCGTCATGGATTAAAATCCTGCAGCGCACGCAAGGTCCCCCTGCTCAAGCCAGCGCATGTCCAGGCCCGTCTGAAGTTTGCCAATGACCATCTGGATGATCCAGAGGAGGAATGGGAGAAGGTCATGTGGTCTGATTAGATAAAAATAGAGCTTTTTGGTCTAAACTCCACTCGCTGTGTTTGGAGGAAGAAGAAGGATGAGTACAACCCCAAGAACACCATCCCAACCGTGAAGCATGGAGGTGGAAACATCATTCTTTGGGGATACTTTTCTGCAAAGGGGACAGGACGACTGCACCGTATTGAGGGGAGGATGGATGGGGCCATGTATCGCGAGATCTTGGCCAACAACCTCCTTCCCTCAGTAAGAGCATTGAAGATGGGTCGTGGCTGGGTCTTCCAGCATGACAACGACCCGAAACACACAGCCAGGGCAAATAAGGAGTGGCTCTGTAAGAAGCATCTCAAGGTCCTGGAGTGGCCTATCCAGTCTCCAGACCTGAACCCAATAGAAAATCTTTGGAGGGAGCTGAAAGTCCGTATTGCCCAGCGACAGCCCCGAAACCTGAAGGATCTGGAGAAGGTCTGTATGGAGGAGTGGGCCAAAATCCCTGCTGCAGTGTGTGCAAACCTGGTCAAGACCTACAGGAAACGTATGATCTCTGTAATTGCAAACAAAGGTTTCTGTACCAAATATTAAGTTCTGCTTTTCTGATGTATCAAAAACTTATGTCATGCAATAAAATGCAAATTAATTACTTAAAAATCATACAATGTGATTTTCTGGATTTTTTAGATTCTGTCTCTCACAGTTGAAGTGTACCTATGATAAAAATTACAGACATGTACATGCTTTGTAAGTAGGAAAACCTGCAAAATCGGCAGTGTATCAAATACTTGTTCTCCCCACAGACAATGATCTCTGACTGGAGTCTGACATAGTCATGGAGCTATCAGAACCTCTTCAGGCACTAATTTCGCCAGTGAGCAGCAGGCCAAAAGCCGACCCCTCCAAATCAATGTAAACAATGTGCTGAGCGATGCAGTCATTTTGGGCCTGTAACATGAGTGTTGTACAAGGTTAGGCAGGAGCAGCGGTTTCCTATAGACCCACCAGAGACAATCGGGCTAGGCTGATGACTCCATGCCAAACTGCTTTGAGAGAGACAGAGAGAGAGAGAGAGAGAGAGAGAAAATAGCCCTATGCGCACCCCGTAGGTCTAGTCATAATATGAATTTTACAGAAGAAAACGTTTTACGTGGCATTGTGCCATGTAGCGTGTATCGCTTCTCTAATCGGCAAATGCTTATTCTCGTGTATTGGACTAGAGGAAGAGAAAAAGGAGGAGAGAGAGAGAGAGAGAGAGAGAGGGGAGAGAAATGGATTGCATGGGCAGAATGCTGGGGATAACCAGCCTCACACACACATAACTCACGGGATGGAGCATGCATGTGATCCTCACCGGCACATTTACTGAAAAGTTAATTAATGTGCACTGTCCCTGTAAAAATTAAAATAAACTCAAACTCAAACATTGCAGAGAGCGCACACACCTGCCAGTGTTACACAAGACTATGACTATATCCAGCAACTGCATACAGTAGTTGGCTCAGCCAGCCTACATACTGTACAGTACACCCTGTCCGAAGTGGCTACCTAAAAACTATACCCAACCTTTTAGTGACGTGATGCGTAATTACATATAAAGGTAACGCTATATAATATTAGACTATACAATATATGACCAAAATGGGAG
This sequence comes from Coregonus lavaretus, assembly GCF_964263955.1. Taxonomy (NCBI): domain Eukaryota; kingdom Metazoa; phylum Chordata; class Actinopteri; order Salmoniformes; family Salmonidae; genus Coregonus; species Coregonus lavaretus. The sequence goes on along the minus strand of NC_140009.1, from coordinate 43,460,056 downwards.
CCTGCTGAAATGAGAAGCAGGCCGGGACCATTCTAGTCTGATTAACCGTGCAGTGGAGAGAGAGAGAGAGAGAGAGAGAGAGAGAGAGAGAGAGAGAGAGAGAGAGAGAGAGAGAGAGAGAGAGAGAGAGAGAGAGAGAGAGACAGACAGAGACAGAGACAGAGACAGAGACAGACTGTCTGTCCCTCTCCCTCTCTCTCTCTCTCTCTCTCTCGCTCTCTCTCTCTCTCTCTCCACTGCACGGTTGAGAGAGAGAGAGAGAGAGAGAACAACTTCAATATCCTCTAATGTCATTTTGAAATGAAAATGTATAGTTCAATACAAGCTAGCTGCAACGACCCGGGCTGCATGCTTCTTCGATTTCCATATCGTGTGGCATGACCAAATGCGCGTGCTCTGTCAGACGGAGGGGGGAGGCGGCACCGAAAAGCCGATACCTCAAGTAATCAGTTAGATTTTCCAACATTGCCGACTGATGGAATTTAAAGAGAGGGTGGTGGGCCGGTTCAAAGATGACGTCCAATGGTAGTATGAGATGCAAACGGAATGAGTAAAGAGGTGGTTGCGTTTGGCTAAGGAGCTGACAACGAATAATTCCTAGTGCCAGTCACTTACCTTTCTCAAAGGTTGCACCTTAGAAAAGGACCCTTTCATTTGTCAACAAAAAATGTTCATTCACACTGTGTCCGAATATTTACCACTCTTTACAGGTACTGTAAAGCTACCCAGCAAACCAGGAACATTTCCCCAGAACATTATGGTGGTCCTCTGTAGCTCAATTGGTAGAGCATGGCGCTTGTAACGCCAGGGTAGTGGGTTCGATCCCCGGGACCACCCATACGTAAAAATGTATGCACACATGACTGTAAGTCGCTTTGGATAAAAGCGTCTGCTAAATGGCATATTATTATTATATTATTTAAGATTCCCATTAAGTTCTAGTTAGGGTTTAATCTAATATTCAAACTAAATCAAATTGTATTTGTCACATGCACCGAACACAACAGTGAAACGCTTACTTACAAGCCCTTAACCAACAATGCAATTTTAAGAAAGAATACCCCCCCAAAAATAAGAAATAAAAGTAAAAAATAATTAAACAGCAGCAATCAAATAACAATAGTGAGGCTATATACAGGCGGTACCGGCACAGAGTCAATACAAATAGTCTAGATAGCCATTTGATTAGATGTCCAAGAGTCTTATGGCTTGGGGGTAGAAGCTGTTTAGAAGCCTCTTGGACCTAGACTTGACACTCCGGTACCGCTTGCCATGCGGTAGCAGAGAGAACAGTCTATGACTAGGGTGGCTGAAGTCTTTGACAATTTTTAGGGCCTTCCTCTGACACCGCCTGGTATAGAGGTCCTGGATGGCAGGAAGCTTGGCCCCAGTGATGTACTGGGCCGTACGCACTACCCTCTGTAGCGCCTTGCGGTCGGAGGCTGAGCAGGTGCCATAACATGCTGCCGCAACAAAATGTGGGAGCAATAGAAGTGATTCTGAGGAAACATTACAGGAACATTCTGCTAATGTTGATGCCGATATATACTTTTTTTCTTTTTCATTTTTTTCCTTTAAAAATATATATATTTCCCTTTATTACTTTCCAACCCCACCATCCCCTCCCTAATTTGAGTAAACTAGTGAAGAACAATGCTTAGGCCTCTACTTCATGCTTATACATACTATATACATTTTATGGACAAGTCACTAATTATATTTTGTTTGTTTTTACTCCTGAACTTCCTCCGATCATTTTCATGATGTCCATCTGGTATGCTTCTATATGCCATATCTTTCTAACTGTGCTCTTTCACAAAAGCTTACAATATATAACCTACATACTTATTATGGACACAGCATGTCTTACACTAGTTATCTTGTTGTTATTAGTCCCATCCTTCAGCTCCATTCAACACCTCCCATCTATCTCTTAACACCATCCATATTGGATTTCTATTTGCCATATATTTTTCAACTGTACTGTGATGTTTTACAAAAGTTCTGAACATTTCTATTCTCATTGTTTCTACAGTTTGTGAATTGAAAATAAACATCTTTGCTAAAAGTATTATTATATTATTGATCGATTGACTATGACTTTTCAGATCCCCCAGTAGTGCTATCTGCAGGGTCAGCTTCATGCAAATATTGCAATCCTTCAGCCATTCCTGGACCTGTGTCCAGAAACAAGCTACAAATGGACAGTACTAAAACAAATGATCTAATGATTCTGTCTCTTCACAGCCAAATCTGCAGAGCTGGGAAGATTGTATCCCCCATACAAATAACATTCTATTGGTAGCAAGAATTTTATATAATAATTTTAATTGAAAAATTCTAAGTTTTGAATCCGGCGTCGTTTTGCGTATCAGTTCATAAACACTATGCCATGGAATTGGTACGTCAAAAATCTCTTCCCAACTATTTTGCAATCTATATGGGATGGCTGTCAATCTTTTGGTCCTTAAATGAAACTGGTAAACTTTTTTATTTATCACAATATTCTTTAACCGATTATGTTATTTAATGCAAGGCCGACAGACAAGTTCCTTACTTTTTCCTCCTTCCACTTTCCTCTTCCATTTTTTGCGGTAATGCTGCAATTATTTGGTTGTAATTTTGGGTAGAGCAGACATTTCAATATGTTTTTGTTAGCTGCATGTGCGACATAACTCCACCATTCCTACCGATAATATAATTTACAAAGATTATACTTGTTTGAAAATTTTCTCAAAAAATAATGTTTTTTTTATCAATTAGTATGTTTGAGTTTAACCACAATATTTGTTGCAATATTTCTTCTGTCATTTCTGGAGGATTAAATTGAAATTGCAACCAACTTTCTATGACTTGTTTTAGAAATAGTGATATTTGGGAGATGATTTCCTTTTCAAATACCTGAAAGTGAGGGGTTGTAATCTGAATAAAGGGAAAAAGTCCCTTCTTGAACATTGGGTGAGACAATCTTACTAATTTGCTAGAGAACCAGTTCGGATTTAAGTATAATTTTTGTATGACTGAAGCTTTTAGTGATAGGTCTAATGCTTGAACATTTAATAATTTCTGTCTTCCTAATTCATATTCATTATATAAATAGGCCCGTTTAATTTTGTCTGGCTTGCCGTTCCAAATAAAATTGAATATTTTTTTCTCATATAATTTAAAAAACTGTTCGCTAGGCAAAGCAAGACCATAAGCAAATAGGTAAATAGGTAGCAAGATCTTATCTATTTTTGCTAACTTCCTATTACATTTTTTGGGAGTGAGATCATTTATTTCATTTGGGATATGTATTCAGAGTATATCCACATCACCATCAGACCATTTTATTGGTAAACTACATGGTAATGTAAAAATTGTATTTTTTAGTGATCCAATACGTAATATAGTACATTTATCATAATTTGGTTGTAATCCAGAGAGGTTAGAAAATGTATCTAGATCCTCTATGAGGCTGTGGAGGGATTCAAGTTGTGGATTTAAAAGAAAACATGAATCATCAGCGTACAATGACACCTTTTGATAACGATATTACTACTAACACCTATAACAACAAACACGAAACATTCCTGTAAGACTCTTATAAAGTTATTCTGTAAGGTTATGACATGATGATCCAGATTTGTTCTAAAAACATACTTCCACGGTAATGCAAGTAAAGTTCTGAAAATATTGTTGCAATGTTCTGCTAACATTGATGTGTAATGTAACATTATTGTATGAAGTTGCTTTTAAACAAATAGCATTTCAATCTTCTTATATAATTATATTAGGGTATTGTCCAAGCATAGCTATAGCTTTTTTAAAGAACAGTAATCAAGTATATTTGAACCGGCAATCTGCCAACTTCAAGCCCTGTAGACTACTTAGTCTGCTGCTCCACCAGGATCCTAATAATTCTAGTGGATTTAACTTTGTACTGAAATACTTAAATTATGATCCAAACTATGGCTATATGTCTTAGTACATATGCACATTATGTACACCTCACCGCAATTTAGCAGGCAATAATTTAACCTGATTTTTTAAATCAAGTTGGCAGGGAAAATAAAAGTCCTTCTAGATTCAGTCATCCTCTCTTTTTGCAAAGACAAACACCACAACTTGGAAGTCAGAGTAAAATCAGGTGTAAGTAGCTTTATTTTTAAATTAGTCCCGGTGCAATGGATTAATTCCAGGGATAACACTCCAAAGCTCCCAGGTTTGATCCCCACTTGCGACTATCAACAGAATGTGAGAAAAAATGTTTGTCTAATAAATTGTAATGTAATTGCCATATGTGATTCTACATGAATGGTTGTACAACTAACTTCCTCAAGAGTAAGATAACACTGAAACATGAAAGGACACTCTTGGAATGTTCTTGTAACATCAGGTGAATGTTTTTTGCACCCTAAAAGAAACATTGTACACTACCGGTCAAAAGTTTTAGAACACCTACTCATTCAATGTAGAATAATAGTGAAGACATCAAAACTCTGAAATAACACATATGGAATCATGTAGTAAGCAAAAAAGTGTTAAACAAATCAAAATATATTTTATATTTGAGATTCTTCAAATAGCCACCCTTTGCCTTGATGACAGCTTTGCACACTCTTGGCATTCTCTCAACCAGCTTCAGCTAGAATGCTTTTCCCACAGTCTTGAAGGAGTTCCCACATATGCTGAGCACTTGTTGGCTGCTTTTCCTTCACTCTGTGGTCCATCTCAATTTGGTTAAGGTCGGGGGATTGTGGAGGCCTGGTCATCTGATGCAGCACTCCATCACTCTCCTTCTTGGTAAAATAGCCCTTACACAGCCTGGAGGTGTGTTGGGTCATTGTCCTGTTGAAAAACAAATGATAGTCCCACTAAGCCCAAAACAGATGGGATGGCGTATCGCTGCAGAATGATGTGGTAGCCATGCTAGTTAAGTGTGCCTTGAATTCTAAATAAATCACAGACGGTGTCACCAGCAAAGCACCCCGACACCATAACACCTCCTCCTCCATGCATTACAGTGGGAAATACACATGCGGAGATCATCCGTTCACCCACACCGCTTCTCACAAAGACACGGCGGTTGGAACCAAACATTTCAAAATTGGACTCCAGACCAAAGGACACATTTCCACCGTTCTAATGTCCATTGCTCGTGTTATTTGACCCAAGCAAGTGTCTTCTTATTATTGGTGTCCTTTAGTAGTGGTGTCTTTGCAGCAATTCAACCATGAAGGCCTGATTCACACAGTCTCCATTGAACAGTTGATGTTGAGATGTGTCTGTTACTTGAACTCTGTGAAGCATTTATTTGGGCTGCAATTTCTGAGGCTGGTAACTCTAATGAACTAATCCTCTGCAGCAGAGGTACAGTGGGGGAAGTATTTAGTCAGCCACCAATTGTGCAAGTTCTCCCACTTAAAAAGATGAGAGAGGCCTGTAATTTTCATCATAGGTACACGTCAACTATGACAGACAAATTGAGAAAAGATTTTCCAGAAAATCACATTGTAGGATTTTTAATGAATTTATTTGCAAATTATGGTGCAAAAATAAGTATTTGGTCACCTACAAACAAGCAAGATTTCTGGCTCTCACAGACCTGTAACTTATTCTTTAAGAGGCTCCTCTGTCCTCCACTCATTACCTGTATTAATGGCACCTGTTTGAACTTGTTATCAGTATAAAAGACACCTGTCCACAACCTCAAACAGTCACACTCCAAACTCCACTATGGCCAAGACCAAAGAGCTGTCAAAGGACACCAGAAACAAAATTGTAGACCTGCACCGGGCTGGGAAGACTGAATCTGCAATAGGTAAGCAGCTTGGTTTGAAGAAATCAACTGTGGGAGCAATTATTAGGAAATGGAAGACATACAAGACCACTGATAATCTCCCTCGATCTGGGGCTCCAGGCAAGATCTCACCCCGTGGGGTCAAAATGATCACAAGAACGGTGAGCAAAAATCCCAGAACCACTCGGGGGGACCTAGTGAATGACCTGCAGAGAGCTGGGACCAAAGTAACAAAGCCTACCATCAGTAACACACTACGCCGCCAGGGACTCAAATCCTGCAGTGCAAGACGTGTCGCCCTGCTTAAGCCAGTACATGTCCAGGCCCGTCTGAAGTTTGCTAGAGTACATTTGGATGATCCAGAGGAGGATTGGGATAATGTCATATGGTCAGATGAAACCAAAATATACCTTTTTGGTAAAAACTCAACTCGTCGTGTTTAGAGGACAAAGAATGCTGAGTTGCATCCAAAGAACACCATACCTACTGTGAAGCATGCGGGTGGAAACATCATGCTTTGGGGCTGTTTTTCTGCAAAGGGACCAGGACGACTGATCCGTGTAAAGGAAAGAATGAATGGGGCCATGTATCGTGAGATTTTGAGTGAAAACCTCCTTCCATCAGCAAGGGCATTGAAGATGAAACGTGGCTGGGTCTTTCAGCATGACAATGATCCCAAACACACCGCCCGGGCAACGAAGGAGTGGCTTCGTAAGAAGCATTTCAAGGTCCTGGAGTGGCCTAGCCAGTCTCCAGATCTCAACCCCATAGAAAATCTTTGGAGGGAGTTGAAAGTCTGTGTTGCCCAGCGACAGCCCCAATACATCACTGCTCTAGAGGAGATCTGCATGGAGGAAAGGGCCAAAATACCAGCAACAGTGTGTGAAAACCTTGTGAAGACTTACAGAAAACGTTTGACCTGTGTCATTGCCAACAAAGGGTATATAACAAAGTATTGAGAAACTTTTGTTATTGACCAAATACTTATTTTCCACCATAATTTGCAAATAAATGAATTAAAAATCCTACAATGTGATTTTCTGGATTTTTTTTTCTCAATTTGTCTGTCATAGTTGATGTGTACCTGTGATGAAAATTACAGGCCTCTCTCATCTTTTTAAGTGGGAGAACTTGCACAATTGGTGGCTGACTAAATACTTTTTTCCCCACTGTAACTCTGGGTCTTCCATTCCTGTGGTGGTCCTAATGAGAGACTGTTTCATCATAGCGCTTGATGGTTTTTGCGACTGCACTTAAAGAAACGTTCAAAGTTCTTGAAATGTTCCGTATTGACTGACCTTCAAGTCTTAAAGTAATGATGGACTGTTGTTTCTCTTTGCTTATTTGAGCTGTTATTGCCATAATATGGACTTGGTCTTTTACCAAACAGGGCTATCTTCTCTATACCCACCCTACTTTGTTACAACACAACTGATTGGCTCAAACGCATTAAGAAGGAAAGAAATTCCACAAATAAACATTTAAGAAGGCACACCTGTTAATTGAAATGCATTCCAGGTGACTAACTCATGAAGCTGGTTGAGAGAATGCCAAGAATGTGCAAAGCTGTCATCAAAGCAAAGGGTGGCTATTTGAAGAATCTCAAATATAAAATATATTTTGATTTGTTTAACACTTTTTTGGTTACTACATGATTCCATATGTGTTATTTCCTAGTTTTGATGTCTTCACTATTATTCTACAATGTAGAAAATAGTAAAAATAAAGAAAAACCCTTGAATGAGTAGATGATCTAAAACCTTTGACCGGTAGTGTATAATCATCCGCACAACTGGAAAAAAAATTGTGTTTTGGGAACATATATTTTGCGATGTCCCCACAATGTCCCCACCAGACTCTTCCCACAACCTAATAACACATTCTGGGAACCTTTAAAGAACAGACTAAATGTGTTCTGGGAACGTTCTTGTAGCGTCAAGCGAATGTTTTATACAAACATTGTATAATCATCAGCACACTGGACAGTTTTGTTATGAGAATATTTGCCGCAACCTAATGAATGTTCTGGGAACTTTCACAGAACCAAATTTGGTTTGCTGGGTACAAACTGGGTGCGAGAGATAAATCACATAGTAAAGACTTCTAAAGAACGTCTACAGAACAATGACCTACCTCCCATCCGAAGGAGCTGTCTTTGACCGTGGCGCTCTGCAGTGTGCTGTGAGGTCCGAAGTGCTCTCCCGACCCAATCCGGGTTTTGGCCCATATCCCCAGGCCCACTCCGGGCACCGAGGACTCACGCAGCTCCAGGTCGCTGGGGACGGGAATGTCGTCGGGAATGTAGACGGGCACCTCGTAGGGCGAGCCTTCCTTGGGCGTGAACGGGTCCTCGTGGTGATGATGGTGGCTGTGATGGTGGTGGGGAAGGTGGTGGTGGTTGTTGGGGTGCGGGGACAGGGTTCCTACGGGGATGGGGGACATGATGCTGTCCTCGGTCTCCTCCTCCCCACTCTCACCCCCTCCCGCCAGGAGGTGGGCCTCTGTCTCGTGCATGCTGTCCACTGGCTCACTGTCATCTGAGAGAGGAAGAGAAAGAGAGTTAGTTTATGTACAGTTTCTTATTTATTCAACCATTAAAATCAAATAAAATTTTATTTGCCACATGCACTGAATACAAGAGGTGTAGACATTACCGTGAAATGCTTACTTACAGCCCTTAAACAACAATGCATTCATTACTTAATAAAAAAGTAAAATAACAACAAAAAAGTGTTGAGAAAAAAAGAACAGAAGTAAAATAAAATAACAGTAGGGAGGCTATATACAGGGGGGTACCGTTGCAGAGTCAATGTGCGGGGAAACCGGCTAGTTGAGGTAGTTGAGGTAATATGTACATGTAGGTAGAGTTAAAGTGACTATGCATACATCATTAACAGAGTAGCAGCAGCGTAAAAAGATGGGGTGGGGGTGCAAATAGTCCGGGTAGCCATGATTAGCTGTTCAGGAGTCTTATGGCTTGGGGGTAGAAGCTGTTGAGAAGCCTTTTGGACCTAGACTTGGCGCTCCGGTACCGCTTGCTGTGCGGTAGTAGAGAGAACAGTCTATGACTAGGGTGCCTGGAGTCTGACAATGTTGAGGGCCTTCCTCTGACACCGCCTGGTATAGAGGTCCTGGATGGCAGGAAGCTTGGCCTCAGTGATGCACTGGGCCGTACGCACTACCTGTAGCTGTAGAACTTTTTGAGGATCTGAGGACCCATGCCAAATCTTTTAAGTCTCCTGAGAGGGAATAGGCTTTGTCGTGCCCTCTTCACGACTGTCTTGGTGTGTTTGGACCATGATAGTTCGTTGGTTATGTGGACACCAAGGAACTTGAAGCTCTCAACCTGTTCTACTACAGCCCTGTCGATGAGAATGGGGGCGTGCTCAGTCCTCTTTTTTTTCCTGTAATCCACAATCATCTCCTTTGTCTTGGTCACGTTGAGGGAGAGGTTGTTATTCTGGCACCACACGGCCAGGTCTCTGACCTCCTCACTATAGGCTGTCTCATCGTTGTCGGTGATCAGGCCTACCACTGAGCACGCACCCCTGAGGGGCCCCCGTGTTGAGGATCAGCGTGGCAGATGTGTTGTTACCTACCCTTACTACCTGGGGACGGCCCGTCAGGAAGTCCAGGATCCAGTTGCAGAGGGAGGTGTTTAGTCTCAGGATCCTTAGCTTAGTGATGAGCTTTGAGGGCACTATGGTGTTGAACACTGAGCTGTAGTCAATGAATAGCATTATCACGTAGGTGTTCCTCTTGTCCAGGTGGGAAAGGGCAGTGTGGAGTGCAATAGAGATTGCATCATCTGTGGATCTGTTGGGGCAGTATACAAATTGGAGTGGGTCTAGGGTTTCTGGGATAATGGTGTTGATGTGAGCCATGACCAGCCTTTCAAAGCACTTCATGGCTACAGACATCAGTGCTATGGATCGGTAGTCATTTAGGCAGGTTATCTTAGTGTCCTTGGGCACATGGACTATGGTGGTCTGCTTGAAACATGTTGGTATTACAGACTCAGTCAGGGACATGTTGAAAATGTCGGTGAAGGCACTTGCCAGTTGGTCAGCACATGCTCAGAGTACATGTCCTGGTAATCCGTCTGGCCCTGCGGCCTTGTGAATGTTGACCTGCTTAAAAGTCTTACTCACATCAGCTACGGAGAGCGTGATCACATAGTCATCCAGAACAACTGGTGCTCTCATGCATGCTTCAGTGTTGCTTGCCTCGAAGCGAGCATAGAAGTGGTTTAGCTCGTCTGGTAGGCTTGTGTCACTGGGCAGCTCACGGCTGTGCTTCCCTTTGTAGTCTGTAATATTCTTCAAGCCCTGCCACATCCGACGAGCTTCAGAGCCGGTGTAGTACGATTCAGTCTTAGTCCTGTATTGACTCTTTGCCTGTTTGATGGTTTGTCGGAGGGCATAGCGGGATTTCTTATAAGCGTCCGGGTTAGAGTCCCGCTCCTTGAAAGCGGCAGCTCTACCCTTTAGCTCAGTGCGGATGTTAACTGTAATCCATGGCTTCTGGTTGGGGTATGTACGTACGGTCACTATGGGGACGACTTCATCGATGCACCAGTGACTGATGTGGTGTACTCCTCAATGCTATCTGAAGAATCCCGGAACATGTTCCAGTCTGTGCTAGCAAAACAGTCCTGTAGCTTAGCATCTGCGTCATCTGACCACTTTTTTATTAACCAAGTCACTGGTGCTTCCTGCTTTAGTTTTTGATTAACCACACATGTCAATTGAGATTCAAAGAGAGAGAGAGAGAGACAGAGAGAGCGAGAGAGAGAGAGAGAGAATGACTACAAGGTATATACTGTATACATAGGGCGGCGCACAATTGGCCCAGCGTCGTCCAGGTTTGGCCTGTATAGGCCGTCATTGTAAATAAGAATTTGTTCTTAACTGACTTGCCTAGTTAAATAAAGGTTAAAAAAAATACATGTCTTCAGAGTGAGAAAGAAATGCTTGACCTTCACTGCAGTATCTTGGCTTATTCTCTGCAACTCACTCCATTTTGTAAGAAACAGTCACAACACTGGGACTTTATATCAGTATCACCAAAAGACAGCATATTGTATAGACAGGATTTTTATACTGTAGGCAGTATCACCAATAGAACTTAACCATACCGGGCCACTCTAGGCCAGCTCTACTAACTGACTCACACAACCCAAACAAGCGAAAGACGTAAAACCAAAAAGCCTTCAGACCCAGTTAAGGTAGCCTGCCCACAGTATTCCCAGTCAAAACATTTCCCACCGTCAGAGGAGGCCCTGATGGGACATGGTGTTCCATTCAGTCACAACCACCGCCATTTCCTGCCGGGTCATCTTACAGATAATGGGGGAGAAATGACCCAGGCATTGCCAGTCACTCGCCAGTTTAGATTAGTCACCTATGCTTGTCACTGTTCTGTGGCTGACAGTGTAATTGTGGTGTTCGGGTTTCCACCGTCCAACGACAACGATGAAGACAAAGAATTAGAGGGGCACAAGTCTAGCTTGACACACCATCTGCCTAAACTCCTAACCTCCCTCTCGCACAGTCATGGCCAGATCACTTGGAGAAAGTCAGACATAGACTATATATACAAACGTATGTGGACACCCCTTCAAATTAGTGGATTCGGCTATTTCAGCCACACCCGTTGCTGACAGGTGTATAAAATTGAGCACACAGCCATGCAATCTCCATAGACAAACATTGGCAGTAGAATGGTCTTACAGAAGAGCTCAGTGACTTTCAATGTGGCACCGCCATAGGATGCCACCTTTCTCACAAGTCAGTTCGTCAAAATACTGTCCTGCTAGAGCTGCCCTGTCAACTGTAAGTGCTGTTATTGTGAAGTGGCAGTGTCTAGGAGCAACAACGGCTCAGCCACAAAGTGGTAGGCCACACAAGCTCACAGAACTGGACCACCGAGTGCTGAAGCGCGTAGCACGTACAAATCTTCAGTCCTCGGTTGCAAGTTCCAAACTGCCTCTGGAAGCAACATCAGCGCAATAACTGTTTGTCTGAGCTTCATGAAATGGGTTTCCATGGCCGAGCAGCCACACACAAGTCAAAGATCACCATGCGCAATGCCAAGCGTTGGCTAGAGTGGTGTGAAGCTCGCAGCCATTGGACTCTGGAGCAGTGGAAACGCGTTCTCTGGAGTGATGAATCACGCTTCACCAACTGGCAGTCCGACGGAAGCATCTGGGTTTGGCGGATGCCAAAAGAACGCTACCTGCCCCAATGCATAGTGCCGGACTAGGCCCCTTAGTTCCAGTGAAGGGAAATCTTAATGCTGCAGCATACAATGACATTCTAGATTATTGTGTGCTTCTAACTTTGTGGCAACAGTTTGGGGAAGGCCCTTTCCTGTTTCAGCATGACAATGCCCCCGTGCACAAAGCGAGATCCACACAGAAATGGTTTGTTGAGATCGGTGTGGAAGAACTTGACTGGCCTGCACAGAGCCCTGACCTCAACCCCATTGAACACATTTGGGATAAATTATCACGCCGACTGCAAGCCAGGCCTAATCACATCAGTGCCGACCTCACTAATGCTCTTGTGGCTGAATGGAAGCAAGTCCCCACAGCAATGTTCCAACATTTAGTGGAAAGCCTTCCCAGAAGAGTGGAGGCTGTTATAGCAGCAAAGGGGGGACCAACTTCATATTAATGCCCATGATTTTGGAATGAGATTTTCGACAAGCAGGTGTTCACATACTTTTGGTCATGCAGTGTATTTTGGAGCAGAAGTTTGAAAGATCGAGTAAATTAAATTAATTTTGTTTTCGTGAACACCCCTACAGATACAGATAGCAAATATATTTGCAGTACAAGTACCATGCTGCAACAAAAAGTGGAAAAACTCTGTAGTACAATAAAACACATAGAGTGAGGGAAAAAAAGTATTTGATCCCCTGCTGATTTTGTACGTTTGCCCACTGACAAAGAAATTATCAGTCTATAATTTTAATGGTAGGTTTATTTGAACAGTGAGAGACAGAATAACAACAACAAAATCCAGAAAAACACATTTCAAAAATGTTAGAAATTGATTTGCATTTTAATGAGGGAAATAAGTATTTGACCCCCTCTCAATCAGAAAGATTTCTGGCTCCTAGGTGTCTTTTATACAGGAAACGAGCTGAGATTAGGAGCACACTCTTAAAGGGAGTGCTCCTAATCTCAGCTTGTTACCTGTATAAAAGACACCTGTCCACAGAAACAATCAATCAATCAGATTCCAAACTCTCCACCATGGCCAAGACCAAAGAGCTCTCCAAGGATGTCAGGGACAAGGCTGAAATGGGCTATAAGACCATCGCCAAGCAGCTTGGTGAGAAGGTGACAACAGTTGGTGCGATTATTCGCAAATGAAAGAAACACCGAATAACTGTCAATCTCCCTCGGCCTGGAGCTCCATGAAAGATCTCACCTTGTGGAGTTGCAATGATCATGAGAACGGTGAGGAATCAGCCCAGAACTACACGGGAGGATCTTGTCAATGATCTCAAGGCAGCTGGGACCATAGTCACCAAGAAAAACAATTGGTAACACACTTTGCCGTGAAGGACTGAAATCTTGCAGCGCACGCAAGGTCCCCCTGGGCAAGGGCCGTCTGAAGTTTGCCAATGAACATCGGAATTATTCAGAGGAGAACTGGGTGAAAGTGTTGTGGTCAGATGAGACCAAAATCGAGCTCTTTGGCATCAACTCAACTTGCCATGTTTGGAGGAGGAGGAATGCTGCCTATGACCCCAAGAACACCATCCCCACCGTCAAACATGGAGGTGGAAACATTATGCTTTGGGGGTGTTTTTCTGCTAAGGGGACAGGACAACTTCATCGCATCAAAGGGACGATGGACGGGGCCATGTACCGTCAAATCTTGGGTGAGACCCTCCTTCCCTCAGCCAGGGCATTGAAAATGGGTTGTGGATGGTTATTCCAGCATGACAATGACCCAAAACACACGGCCAAGGCAACAAAGGAGTGGCTCAAGAAGAAGCACATTAAGGTCCTGGAGTGGCCTAGCCAGTCTCCAGACCTTAATCCTATAGACAATCTGTGGAGGGAGCTGAAGGTTCGAGTTGCCAAACGTCAGCCTCGAAACCTTAATGACTTGGAGAAGATCTGCAAAGAGGAGTGGAACAAAATCCCTCCTGAGATGTGTGCAAACCTGGTGGCCAACTACAAGAAACGTCTGACCTCTGTGATTGCCAACAAGGGTTTTGCCACCAAGTACAAAGTCATGTTTTGCAGAGGGGTCAAATACTTATTTCCCTCATTAAAATGCAAATCAATTGATAACATTTTTGACATGCGTTTTTCTGGATTTTTTTGTTGTTATTCTGTCTCTCACTGTTCAAATAAACCTACCATTAAAATTATAGACTGATCATGTCTTTGTCAGTGGGCAAACGTACAAAATCAGCAGGGGATCAAATACTTTTTTCCCTCACTGTATATACCACATGTTAGTACCCAAGGGCAGCACTCAAATGCAGCACTCAAATGTAACAGACATTGATTCTGACTATCTCAAACTCACAACAATTTATAGGTTGCCTGGACGACGGAGGGAGCAGGTAGGCGGTAGTGTGGCAGCGTGGAGTGGAGTGGACAAGTCCTGGTGTCTTTTGCTAGAAGCACTAACTGCAGTTTGCTATCCAAACACAGGCCGGGCAATCAGGCCTAACTAGGCTGCGCAATTACTTTAGGAGTGTTTCCAATCAACCGGCCCCCTCCTCCTCCCGACCGACCCTGCCAACAACATAAGACCGCTTTAGGACTCACTGAAGCTGGCCTGGCGCTTGTATCCACAGCCGTTGAACTCAGAAGCCAAGTTGAGAACAATAAAACGTAGGAAGATTGAACCGGTCTAACTCACTTACTCTTACTTGTTGATTATATAATGAGGGTACTCTGCAGGTAAGATAGTACGTTCCAGTTTATAGCCTAATGACCTAATCAACTTATCAGTTGCACAACTTCCAGATCACTGTGGATCATTAGATTAAGAGCTGTTCAAGATGATCATTACTGTATTTACTGTATGAACAAAAAGTCTCAGAAGATAGACATTGGAATGACGAAATTGAGGAGAACTTTACATTGAAACAATTGATAATCGACACCAAGGAGTATCTGAAATCAATTATCTGCCTTCGCTCCAATAAACGCTTGGGTTTTGGATCGTACAATATTGAGAAATAATAATTGCAGAATTACCGGATATGTAAGTCTCAAATGTAAACGTGAACTATTAAAGCACTGTCACAGACTCTTAGTGACTGGCAAGAGAGCATCCTGAGAGATCCAGGAAACGTATCATATAAAAGCTGGGCAGTAAAACGAAGGCTTTTACCAATTTATTTGAATGATCATGGTTTCATAGGGGCCCAGACCAGGCAGGCAATTAAGCGAAGGGAAACATGTACTCCAGCAGTAGCTTCCACTTTTCACAAATCAATTAAACGTTTATAACCTCAGCCTATCTGGTGCAGTTTTCAAGAATCAAAAGTGCTTTCGAACCATTAAAAACGTTTTTTCTCTCCCCTTTAGCTGGCACCAGACCCATCGAGCGCAACAACCGAAGACATGGTTGCTGCTGTTACTTCCCTAATTTTAACGAAACATAGGACAGAAACCGCTGGAGCGGAGCTCCAAGCAAAAAACACAATGTCTTCTGGCCAGGAGTTAAGATCGTCCGAGCTCAGTTCCCTTATTCATAAAAATCTGCCACAAAAAAGGGAAAGTTAAAACTAATCACCACAGAAAAAAAACTCCTCTCTCCCCTCCTTTTTCATTGTGACATTCTAGTTGAGGGCTTGGCCATGTTAGACCATAACATTTGCAGGAACATAATGAAGGGGGTCAGGAAGAGAGGAGGTGGGGAGGAGGGAAGCTAAAAACTGAGCCGAACTGTTTTCACTGATTTGTTTGGCCTTGGTCTCTAAAGACGAGATAGATGTTAGCACTGTCTCCCGGAGGGCTGCTTAAAAAAACTCTAGAAAGTGCCTTCCTTTCTCCCTCCACCATGTTGTTCTTTCTCTCCTCATCTCTCTTTTCACAGAGAACTATTTATCCTGATTACATCAGGGGTCAATCATTAATTCGCACCTTGGGGGTCCTGGCGCTGGCTGGGCCTACAATGGGCCGCTTGTTTGGCTTGTGTTATTCCACTGGAAACTACTGTGCATCCAGAGATCCCTGCAACATGAAGGCATCAGATTTATTGGTCACACTTTATTTGGATAGTCCGGATAATCCATCTGTAGATGCTCTACAGATGGTCACACTATCAACAAACTCTCTGTTGATAAGCAACTGCTTGCTAGGGTTACGGTTAGGGTTAGGTTTAGAGTAAGAGTAAAGGTGAAGATTAGGGTAAGGGCTAGCGTTAGGGTTAGCAGCTAGTTAGTTGGAATGTTACTGATAGTCTGTAGAGCATCTACAGATGGACTATCCAAATAAAGTGTTACCGATTTATTTAATACATTTGAAATGCGCTTCTTTAAACAGGCCCCTTTGTTATTGCTAGCTGTGCTGGAAAACAAGAGTCTCCCATTGACTTGGAGCTGATCATGGATCACAGGAAATGGAGGGCCGAGCACACCCCCATTCACATCGATTGGGCTGTAGTGGAGCGGGTCGAGAGCTTTGTTTCTCGGTGTCCACATCCCTAAGGATCTATCATGGTCCACACACACCAACATAGTCGTGAAGAGGGTACGACCACCTCTCTTCACCCTCAGGAGGCTGAAGAAGTTCCACAGCTGCACCATTGAGAGCATCTTAACTGGCTGCATCACCGCTTGGTATGGCAACTGCTTGGCATCTGACTCCCTGCCATCCAGGACCTCTATACCAGGCAGTGTCAGAGTAAGACCCTAAAAATGGTCAAAGACTCCAGCCACCCAAGTCATATACTGTTGTCTCTGCTACCACACGACAAGCAGTACCGATGCACCAAGTCTGGAACCAACATGACCCTAAACATCTTAAATAGTTAAATAGTTAACCAAACAGCTACCCGGACTATCTGCATTGACCCTTTTTGCACTCACTTTTTGGACTCATCACATCCGCTTCTGCTACTGTTTATTTCCTATCCTGTTGCCTAGTCAATTTATTCCTAGTTATATGTACATATCTACCTCAATAACCTCATATCCCTGCACATCGACTCGATACTGGTACCCCATGTACATATCCAAGTTATCGTTACTCATTATGTATTTATTATTACTTTTATTATTACGTGCCTTAATCGACATCCACGTCGACTAGTATGGTATAGTCAAGCCTTACTTCTGTGACATTCGGCTCACATTCAATCCCTGCAGGTGCGCCATGTTGTTCAAATCAAAACTTGTATTTTGTTTAGTTTCAACATGTTGGCAACACAATTGCATAAACTCAAATGCGTACGATTTTTGCAGCGCAATGCTGTTTTGATTGCCTCTGGATCAGTTGGGCCTGAACTGCTATGACAGGCCAAATGTATGGTTAACTCTAGCCTCTCTAATGGGATAAGAAAATCCAAAAGAAAGAAAATGAGGGGAATTGGCTGTTGCTCTCCCAGTCCAGTGCACACAGAGACTATATCTTTGTCTCCGGAGTAAATCGATATTTCAATTCCGAGAACCGTTCCTGATGAAAAGAGAGAATCGAGGGAAAACGCACAAATATGCAGTATTCCTCCCCGCTCCAAATATGGGGAGAAAAGGGTGTGTGTGTGTGTGTGGGGGGGGGGGGGGGGGGGGGGGGGGGGCATGACAGATATGAAAAATTTTGCATAACCAACTTCCAAAAACTTGATGTTGCGGCCTAATCTGGCACTCGCCGCCCCACCTCCCAAATAATCCACAAAATATATTTCCACTTGGTTTCACTAGGGCCACAAATGAGAAACTTTTACCTGTACTCTTTAATCAGGCACTTTGATTGTTCTGTCTTAACAAAGAGTTTTAATCGGCCCAGATTTATATGACAGGAAGGGAGAGAGAGCAAGAGAGAGAGAGAGACAGGGGGAGAGCGAGAGAGAGAGAGAGAGAGAGAGAGAGAGAGAGAGAGAGAGAGAGAGGAGAGAGAGGGAGAAGGGGGAGGGAGAAAGTGATGAAACTGTGTGTACTTTTCCTTGGCGGTGGGTTTTTCACAATGACATACAGTAGGACGGTAGTGAGAGGGGGTTGGTGGGAGGAGGGAGGAGGGAGGAGGGAGGAGGGAGGAGGGAGAAGGGAGAAGGGAGGGGGGTGCGCACAGGGGACGGTCAACTACAATACTGTCGAGCCTCTGTTTTTCCTTGTAAAAGCAGTGGGGAACATTTCCTAATAACACTTAAAGTAGCAATATTGCTTCTACAGAGCGGCGGCGGGTGCTGGCCCACAGGGGCCTGGAGTGAGATTTCAGCCTCCCCTCCAAAAAATAAGCCTGGGTTAGCCCTGGTGCATGAAAAAAAATAAAAAACTTCCACTAACTCACGCCTGTTAAAGCATGACTCGCTGTGGACGCCTCAGAGATCTGACACATACACAAGGACACGCACACACACGCGCATGCAAACACACACCTCTTTCAGAGAGGCTGCAGCCTGCATGATAAAGCAGCTGTACTGTAGTTATGCATGTGTTGGTCCCATGGATGCAGGCAGGGATATACTGAGAGGTGAGTGTGTGTGTGTGTGTGTGTGTGTGTGTGTGTGTGTGTGTGTGTGTGTGTGTGTGTGTGTGTATATCTGAGTGTGTGTGTGTGTGCGCGCGCACGTGTGCGTGTGTGTGTACAGGTCACTCTGAATGTGCTGACATATTGATGTATCCTTTGTGCTGAGCAGTCTAGAGCTACTACTGCCTTGTCGGGTGAGACAGAGCATCTGGGAGCCTACAGCCAAATGAAAGAGAGCCCCACCTCCTGTGTGGAGAGCAGGCCTCCTGTGTGTGTGTGTGTGTGTGTGTGTGTGTGTGTGTGTGTGTGTGTGTGTGTGTTTATAACGTTTAGTGTGTGTGTGTGTTTATAACGTTTAGTGTGTGTGTGCGTGTGTGTATAATGTTCAGTGTGTGTGTGTTGTGCTGTCAGCCGCTATATTGTCCCTGTGGTTAGAGGCGCTCCCCAGGGGCTTCCAGCCCGGCCTGGCAAGACATTTATTAACAGGACAGATTAATAGCACTGGGAAAATACATTTTCACAAACATGATAAATATTAATAATAATCAATAGCAACTTACATTTGCCAAATTGAGTTGCAAACATCACCCAAGGGGAAAGAGAGAGAGAGAGAGAGAGAGAGAGAGAGAGAGAGAGAGAGAGAGAGAGAGAGAGAGAGAGAGAGAGAGAGAGAGAGAGAGAGAGAGAGAGAGAGAGAGAAAGAGAGTGAATGAAAATGAGAAATACAACAGAAGTAAAAATGGACCAGCAGAACGCTGTCTGGCTAAATGACTGAAGATGATAGTACATCATACACACACACACACACGCATGCACTCAAACATGCACGCGTTATTACTGCTGTTAAGAATGAATTCAACTGCAAAGGACCCACATCCAACCATTTCCCCAGGTGCAGGATACAACAATGGTATATGAACAGAATAATGTAAATATAAATAATAGAAGTTGCATTTTCTTTTTTTGCCGTGGAAAAAAGCTTCATTGGGACAATAATTATGTGTGTTGGCTATGATGATCCACCAGACAGATGCAATTCACACTGATTATTTCCTCTGGTGAATAGATCATAAAAAAAATGTGTGTGTGTGTGTGTGTGTGTGTGTGTGTGTGTGTGTGTTGGGGGGGGGGGGGGGGGGGGGTAAAATGTTTAGCGTGTGTGTACAGTGCTTTCACAAAGTATTCATACCCCTTGACTTATTCCACATTTTGTTGTGTTACAGCCTGAATTAAAAATGTATTAAATATACGTTTTTTCTCCCCCCAGCTACACACAACAACCCATAATGACAAAGTGAACATACATATTCCCATATACATATACCCCTGAGTCAATGCATTTGAGTCTTTCTGGGTAAGTCTCTAAGAGCTTTGCACACCTGGATTGTACAATATTTGCACATTATTTTATTTTTTTATTCTTCAAGCTCTGTCAAGTTGGTTGTTGATAATTGCTAGACAGCCATGTTCAAGTCTTGCCATAGATGTTCAAGCTGATTTAAGTCAAAACTGTAACTAGGCCACTTAGGAACATTCAATGTCAGCTTGATAAGCAACTCCAGGGTATATTTGGCCTTGTGTTTTAAGTTATTGTCCTGCTGAAAGGTGAATTTGTCTTCTAGTGTCTTTTGGAAAAACAGACTGAACCAGGTTTTCCTCCAGGATTTTGCCTGTGCTTAGCTCTATTCCATTTATTTTTATCCTAAAAACAGCTCCCGTCCTTGCCGATGACAAGCATACCCATAACATGATGCAGCCACCACCATGCTTGAAAATATGAAGAGTAGTACTCAGTGATGTGTTGTGTTGGATTTGCCCCAAACATAACTATTTTTATTCAGCACATGAAGTTCATTTCTTTGCCACTTTTATTGCAGTTTTACTTTAGTGCTTTATTGCAAACAGGATGCATGTTTTGGAATATTTGTATTCTGTGCAGGCTTCCTTCTTTTCACTCTGTCATTTAGGTTAGGTTTGAGGAGTAACTACAATGTTGTTGATCCATCCTCAGTTTTTTACTATCACAGCCATTAAACTCTGTAACTGTTTTCAAGTCACTATTGGCCTCATGGTGAAATCCCTGTGTGGTTTCCTTCCTCTCAGGCAACTGAGTTAGGAAGGATGCCTCTATCTTTGTAGTGACTGGGTGTATTGATCGGGGGCGCAACTTTCACTGGGGACAGGGGAGACATGACCCCCCACATTCTGAAATTGTATTTTTGTTCCCCCCAGTTTTATCATTGGAATGTGATACAAAACGAGGCAACTGTGTGCTTTAGGACCATGCGGACACCTCCAATCGGTCGGGTAGGCTGTTTGGAGTATTTATCCGACTCGATTAAAAAATATATAAAAAAATGTCCCCCCCACTTCTAAAACCACAGTTGTGCCCTTGGTATTGGCACACCATCCAAAGTGTAATTAATAACTTCACCATGCGGCCAAGGGATATTCAATGTCTGCTTTCTACAAATAGGTGCCCTTTGTCACGTCTCCTCCCGTTGCTCCCCTCCGGCTCTCTGATTCGCCGGTCTACTGAGCCACCGGTCTGAGCGCACCACCTCGGCTACACCGGAATGGAAACCCAACTTACCCTAATCACCTCCAGCGCACCTGCACCTCATCATCTCATCACCACCCCTATTTAGCCCTGGACTGTTCTGGATGATGATGTGTGTGATTGTTTAGCTTCGTGTCATTTACTCTATCTTTGTTATTTATCTTGCTCATTGTTAAGTAAACCTTGACCTTGTTAATTCCTGCGTCTGCGTCCTGCCTCTTCGTATACTCAGTACGCGTCACACCCTTCTTTGCGAGGCACTGGAAAACCTCCCTGGTCTTTGTGGTTGAATCTGTGTTTGAAATTCACTGCTCGACTGAGGGACCTTACAGATAATTGCATGTGTGGGGTACAGAGATGAGGTAGTCAAAATCATGTTAAACAGTCCATGCAACTTATGTAACTTGTTAAGCAAATTGCTATTCCTGAACATAAGGGGTTGAATACTTATTGACTCAAGACATTTCAGCTTTTCATTTTTTATTTCTAAAAACTTAATTCCACTTTGACATTATGGGGTATTGTGTGTAGGCTAGACACACAAAATCTTTAATTTAATCATTTTTAAATTCAGGCTGTAATAACTGATTCACAGCCCTTGACTTTTTCCTCATTGTGTTGTGTTACAGCCTGAATATTGTCAACCATCAGACTATTCTTAATTTAATATTGTCTTTACATATACTAAATCAAATAAGTGTGAAATTAGTTTTGATTTGGAATGGACAATTACCATGTACCTTTCTCAAAACAGGGTGAATGGAGTGAATGGAGGACGCTTTTCCCATGGCTCATTTTCATGCCAGACAGGTAGGCTGTTGTAAAGCGAAGCAATGTGGTTCATATTAGGAAAGTTGAGAAATAAATATATTAGGCCTAGCTTATAGAAAGCTGATGGGATCCTCCTCTTTTTAATAGAGGCCATCAAAACTATTTTTTCTCATGGGCTCATGGGCTCTCATGAAGTGTTTGATTTGATTTTCGATTGCTTTTGCATTAATGTCAGAGTGATTAGAGGGACAATAGAGTGCTGAGTACCAGGCAGTTAGCAAGTTTGGTAGACTACTAATGACCATCAGCAGCATCAGAGCTTGGAGAAGCCTAGTTACCATGACTAAATGGTCACGTGGAATTTGACTGCTGTCATGACTCGTGACCGCCGGTGCACTGAATGCACTGTATTTCCTTCCTCTTTCCTTCAGTCATCCCCTCTCCCCGTTCCCTCCATCTCCCCCTCCCATCCCCTCCATCCATCCATTTCTCTCTCCGTCTCTCAACATGTACTTACACAGCCAGATCCCTTCCATTGTGAACGACAGACAGTCCACTCAGAGTGCAGTGAGTGACAGCTAGAGAGCCTGTAAAGGTGAGTGCCCACGCAGGAGGCAAACCTCCTCATAGTAGCCTACACCTCCTCACAGAATGCACACATACACTTGCACATGCACACAGAACCCTTTCATACACCATATCTGCTTTTCAAATAAAGCATTCTTTGTTACATTAAATCTATTTATGATTTTAAAATGAGACGTTTTTACGTTTGAAATTTGAAGTATTGCGTTTGTAAGTGCAGAGGGGCTAAAGGGGGAATCACTATTGTTTCTCTATCCAATCTGGAACATTATAAGACCAGTGAGTGTTTATTTTGCATGATGTAATATGACTGAATTAGAGGAGAGAAAGAGAGAGAGAGAGAGAGAGCGAGAGAGAGAGAGAGAGAGAGAGAGAGAGAGAGAGAGAGAGAGAGAGAGAGAGAGAGAGAGAGAGAGAGAGAGAGAGAGAGAGAGAGAGAGGACACAGACGGAGCGAAGAGCCATCAAGCGTCTCCAGAGCCCATGTCCCTGTGCCCATTCACTTTACAGTTTAATTTAGCAACCCACTGGGAATGAAGCCATCCCCAGAACTAGGGAGCGAGACAGCGAAAGAGAGAGAGAGAGAGAGAGAGAGAGAGACAGAGACAGAGACAGAGAAAATAAAATACATAAATGTTTATTAAGAGGGAGAGGGAACGTGAGAGAGAGGTTCGACGGGGCTCGCGTTCCGCACTGCACCGCTATCTGACTTGGTGGAAATGATTTTCACCTCTGCCACGGGTGCAGCCTCCCCACATATATCACCCGATTACTCCCAGGCCGCTCCGCGCTCCCAGTCATTAGCCAGTGAATTAACGGCAATACACGGTGCTATTAATCACAAAGACAAAAGTGTTAGCACAGCCGCTGACCTGCCTGGAGTACTGGGACCATGCTGGTGTCCCAGGAGGGGGGAGGGGTAGGAGGGGAAGAGTGGGAGGGGGAGAAAAGGAGACGGTACGATGGATGAATTTATGGATGGATGGATGGATGGATGGAGAAAGGGAACAATAAATGAGAGAATAGAAGAGATAGAGAAGGGATAAGAACGAATAGAACAGTACAATGAAAGAGAAATAGGGGGGAGAGATTAAGAGCTGGGGCAGAAGGACACACCTTACAGGATATGACATCAGTACAAACGCACACACACACACACACACACACACACACACACACACACACACAAACACACACACGCATGTGGTTATCTACCTAACTGTCCAGGCCTGGGGCCAGAACACTTCTCATATCAGCAGAGGGAAAGATTAGGGACGTGGGGAGGAAAACTGCTCGCTCAGACCAAAAGCAATAGCCATTATTGAAAATTGGGCCCTATATTTCAAACAACCCTGGTTCCAACATACAGAGAAATGTCCACAAATGAGTTGAATAAAAACAGAGTGAAAAATCGAGTAAATAACTGCAAAGTTAGGACAGAGTAATAAGGCACACACACAAACACAGAAATAACATATTGACAAATAGCTATGTTTGAGGAGAATGGTGTATGTGTGTTTGTGTGTGTATTTATTTGTATTTGTATTTGTTAAGGCTCCCCATTAGCTGTTGCCAAGGCAGCAGCTACTCTTCCTGGGGTCCAGCAATATTAAGGCAGTTATATACAATAACACATATTACATTACATTACATTTCAGGCCACTACTGTACTACCACATTTCTACAATACAATATCCATGTGTGTGTAGAGTGCGTTTATGTGTGTCTGTGCCTGCTGTTCCATAAGCTCCATAAGGTGTATTTTTATCTGTTTTGTTTTATCTGATTCTACTGCTTGCATCAGTTACCTGATGTGGAATAGAGTTCCATGTAGTCATGGCTCTATGTAGTACTGTGCGCCTCCCATAGTCTGTTCTTGACTTGAGGATTGTGAAGAGTCCTCTGGTGGCATGTCTTGTGGGGTATGCATGGGTTTCCGAGCTGTGTGATAGTAGTTTAAACAGACAGCTCGGTACATTCAGCTTGTCAACACCTCTTACAAAAACAAGCAGTGATGAAGTCAATATCTCTTCCACTCTGAGCCAGGAGAGACTGACATGCATATTATTCATGTTAGCTCTCCATGTACATTTAAGGGCCAGCCGTGCTGCCCTGTTCTGAGTGTGTGTGTGTGTGTGTGTGTGTGTGTGTGTGTGTGTGTGTGTGTGTGTGTGTGTGTGTGTGTGTGTGTGTGTGTGTGTGTGTGTAAATGCGTCTCTGTGTATGTTTGAGCACTCGAGAAAAGTGTGAAAGCTGTCACAGGAAGCCATCGAAAAATCATCAAATATGTTGAAAATGACATTTATTTGAAAATGTGATATTAATTCTGTTCTTAATTTTACTCTCCCCCTCTACAACTACAGCTAGCTGAGGCCAGAGTCAGCCTGTAATCAAATATTTTATTTCAATGGGAAAACCTGGTTTAAGTTAGAGTACTAAAGTGCTTTCTGGTCACATTCTGGAGAGAGAATCCAATAAAAAGGATTCTCAGCTCCACTATCAATGCTAGGCTTAATGAATGAATGTGAATGACTGAGAGAAGATTTCAGCATTTAATTAAACACCACTGATCCCTAATTTGAACAACAACAAAAAACGTCCCACAAGTTAGGTTGTTGGCTATTTCAGCTGTTGGTTATGTTATCTAATATCTACAGTGGTGGCATTAAAATGCATTTAAAGTATTGTATTGTCCCGTTTTTGTGATTAATACAATTGGGAAGGTATTGGTACGGTTCATAGGGATAGACACAAAAAGAGAGAGAGCGAGAGAGAAAAGGAGAGAGTAAAGAAGAACGACAGGGACAGTACATCAGGCCTACATACGAAATGCACAGGAACTACATTACCCAGCATCCCCCTCAGCTCATTGCCCTGCGTGTCTCCATCACTCTGCTTCCACTCCATCACCTGTTCATTATGGCACACAGTCGCTAAACGTTTTGCAACTGAAAAACGAAAATGAGCGTTTCTTACTGGACAAGTCCAGTTTTCTTCCGTGGGCCCTGTTCATCAGCCTACACATTTCAACACACTGTCAGAGTGGATGTCTGTCCAATAGGTAGGAGGTCCTAATCCACTTTCATCGAGTCAATTTAGCTAACAGCTAACAGCCATGCAGCCTAGCCGACCCAGTACCCGACCCAGGTCTGAGGGAAGAGGAGAGCTAGTGGGACCAGAGCTAGTGGGACCAGAGCTAGTGGGACCAGAGATAGAGGGACCAGAGCTAGTGGGACCAGAGCTAGTGGGACCAGAGCTAGTGGGACCAGAGATAGAGGGACCAGAGCTAGTGGGACCAGAGCTAGTGGGACCAGAGATAGAGGGACCAGAGCTAGTGGGACCAGAGATATAAATGATACAATGACTATAAAGTTAAAGTGCTGACTGTCAGCTTAAATATGAGGGTATTTTCATCCATACCGGATGAACCGTTTTGAAATTACAGCACTTTTTGTACATAGTCCTCCCATTTCAGGGGACCAAAAGTATTGGGACAAATTAACTTATATGTGTGTTAAAGTAGTAAAAAGTTAAGTAGTTGGTTCCATATTCATAGCACGCAATGACTACATCAAGCTTGTGACTACACATTTGTTGGATGCATTTGATGTTTGTTTTGGTTGTGTTTCAGATTATTTTGTGCCCAATAGAAATTAATGGTAAATAATGTATTGTGTCCTTTTGGAGTCACTTTTATTGTAAATAAGAGTCCCCTGTAGCTCAGTTGGTAGAGCATGGCGCTTGCAACGCCAGGGTTGTGGGTTTGTTTCCCACGGGGGGCCAGTATGAAAATGTATGCACTCACTAACTGTAAGTCGCTCTGGATAAGAGCGTCTGCTAAATGACTAAAATGTTAATGTTAATAAGAATAGAATATGTTTCTAAACACTTCTACATTAATTTGGATGCTACCCTGATTACCGATAATCGTGAATAATGATGAGTGAGAAAGTTAGACAGTCCAAAATGTATTGTACAAAAAGTGCTGTAATTTCTAAATGGTTCACCCAATATGGATGAAAATACCCTCAAACTAAAGCTGAGTCTGCACTTTAACTTCATAGTCATTGTATCATTTCAAATCCAAAATGCTGGAGTCCAGAGCCAAAATGTGTCACTGTCCTAATAGTTTTGGAGCTCACTGTATATGATATGTATACTGGTATGTTCCATACATTACATGTGGTCATATAAAGTCCATAAGCATATTGAACCAGATCAAAGTGTTTCAACAACCAGTAAAGGTGGCACTGCTAGAAGCTGATGTGCCCCCCCCCCCCCGCACCCCCACCCCACACTCCCTGGCTTCCTCCAGCTGAGTAGCAATAACACACACACACAGTAGCAGCAGAACTAGCAGTGGTCTGTGGAGTAAGCCACCTTGCTTGGCGGTGGGAAGGAAGAGTGGGAAACAGATGGGAAGGAAGGCAGGAGAATGGGCAACAAGTGTAGAGGAGGAGGAGAGGAGTAACAATACTACCGGTCCCTCTACCCCCTCCACCAGCTTCGAGTCGAGAAGCTGACGAGCGGAGACACACACACAATCAGCCGGCCGGCGCACAATACTGTATACAGCGCCGCCAAACAATGGGCCCTCCACAAAGAATTCTGGGAACGGGGGGCACGGCTCGCTTCTCCCCCGGCCCGCAACGGACCCCCTCTCAGGGCCCTGTCCCAGCACTGAGACTAAGTGGTGCCACAGGGCCACTGGGTGTGTGAGTGTGTGTGTGAGTGCGAGTTCGTGTGCCTAAATAATGCTAAACTTTGCCCCTAGTGTGTGTGTGTGTCTGTCTGAATTCAGTGTCAGCTGTGTGTGTGCGTGTGTGTGTATGTTTGTGTGTGCGTTTGTGTGTGTGTGTGTGTGTGTGTGAGCACTACGGCGAGACAACAACAGCAATTTTCCCCTGTAAAGGGGTCGCTGGTGCTGGCGGTGGAGGTGAACGGCATGCGTATGGAGATAATTGGCTGGTAATTAGGAGGGGGTGGATAGCTCAGGTGGCCCTCACCTGGTGTAATGGGACGACGCCGAGCCCCCGTCTCTGCTCAGTCTCTGTTATCTGGCTGACGAGCTAAGTATAGTGCAGCGGGTGACATCCCAAATAAGGCTGCTGCTCTCTGGGGCCTCTGGGTGAGCGCTGCACAGTCCCCACTATTAGTCATCGTCCAGAGAGGGGCCCTCTCAGGGACCCAGCAAAAGAGAGAGAGAGAGCGAGAGAGGAGAGAGGAGAGAGGAGAGAGCGAGAGAGGAGAGAGAGAGAGAGAGAGAGAGAGAGAGAGAGAGAGAGAGAGAGAGAGAGAGAGAGAGAGAGAGAGAGTGGAAACTAGCTCATAGCATCAAACTGAAACAAGCACAGCCCCCCCCCCACCCCCTACACACACAAATCCAGGTCACCTCAATGAGACTACCCGGCTTAATTATTCCTCTGTTGCTGTTGTTTTTCCTGACTCTTTTGTTGAGATCCACAGCAGTGTGGCATTGTTTTCTGCGCCTCCCCCCCAGCCCTCTCTCCCCCATCTCCATTTAGCCAGAGACAAATCAAACGCACTACTTTTCCAAACACAAAACAGGAGGAAGCCAAACAGTGTTGTGCTGATGAATGGAGAGACTGGGCCCTGTCTGGTTGCCTGGTCTCTTTGGCAGTCGGACATCCTGCCCACCCTGCCGCAGTCTGGCCCCTGTCTGTGGACAACACTGGACCCCAGCAGAGAGACAACACTGCTGGACTGTAAAGTATTAGGCTCCAACCTCCCAAGGGAACATTGTGAATGCATCTGCTTTACTGCATACAAGACATACTGTATCTATATGCCGTTTAGATGTGATCGATCAGGTACCAAATCGAAGACTGAATTAATTAACTTAATCAGAATCTGATGTTGTATCGTGCGTCAACCTTTTCCCTGAGAAAATAGTTGAGAAATAATTTTGAGAAAATAAGTAGACACAGATGCGTTTGGTAAATCGTTAAAATCTAAAAAAGCTGTCCATCACAATTCATGTCAATAGGAAACAATGTTGAGAATGCATATATGTAGAGTCGTTAATTTACCGAGTACTACGTCTGTGTGTGTGTGTGTGTGTGTGTGTGTGTGTGTTGCGTGTCTGTGTGTGTGTGTGTTGCGTCTCTGTGTGTTTGTGTGTGTGTGTGTGTGTGTGTGTGTGTGTGTGTGTGTGTGTGTGTGTGTGTGTGTGTGTGTGTGTGTGTCACGCAAGAGTTCTCAGCCCAGGCCACAGCTTTGCATTTCTCCAAACATAAAACAACAAGAAACAAGGAAACAGAAAGAGGACAACAATGGAAGCTGTGACAAATAGGATGGACAGACTTCACATTCGCACAGTCACTCCTGTCTGTACATAGGGGACCGAAAGACGCAACACCCCAGACCAAACAGACCCACATGCCAAAGATTCACACGAGACAGAGAGAGACAGGACACGAGAGAGAAAAAGTGACATCATGGCCTAGGCGAGATAGCGAAGAATAGAGAGAGAGGGAGAGAGAAAAAGAGAGAGGAAGAGAGGGAGACAGAAGGAGAGAAAGAGACAGGGGGATCAAAGGGTATGTCTGCCTTTGATAGCACGCCTCAGATAATGGGTGGCACAATTAGATGGACTTGACCATTTCCATTACGCCTGATAAAATATTTATCATTCTTTGGGAGGGGATGTCACACCCTGCGCCAAGCCCTACCGATTTGCATGACAAACGGTAAATGAAATAAGTGAAATAAGAGAGAGAGAGAGGGAGAGAGAGTGAAGAAATTCTCTAAGCTTCCATAACAAAGCCAACACCTACAGAGAGATGAACCTGGAGAAGAGTCCCCTAAGCAAGCTGGTCCTGGGGCTCTGTTCACAAACACAAACAGACCCCACAGAGCCCCAGTACAGCAATACAATTAGATCCAACCAAATCATGAGAAAACAAAACAAACAAAAACGAGTATGCTATTTGGCCCTAAACAGAGAGTACACAGTGGCAGAATACCTGACCACTGTGACTGACCCAAAATTAAGGAAAGCTTTGACTATGTACAGACTCAGTGAGCATTGCCTTGCTATTGAGAGAGGCCGCCGTAGGCAGACCTGGCTCTCAAGAGAAGACAGGCTGGGTGCACACGGCCCGCAAATTTTGGAATCTGAGCTGCACTTCCTAACCTCCTGCCAAATGTATGACCATATTAGAGACACATATTTCCGTCAGATTGACACAGACCCACAAAGAAGATTCGAAAACGAATCCAATTTTGATAAACTCTGATATCTATTGGGTGAAATACACAGTGTGCCAACACATCAGCAAGATGTGTGACCTGTTGCCACAAGAATAGGGCAATCAATGAAGAACAAACACCATTGTAAATACAAACCATATTTATGTTGATTTATTTTCCTTTTTGTACTTTAACTATTTGCACATCGTTACACTGTATATAGCCATAATATGACATTTGAACCTTCGTCTCTATTCCTTTGGAACTTTTGTGAGTGTATGTTTACTGTTTATTTTTGATTGTTTATTTCACTTTTGTTTCCCATGCCAATAAAGCCCTTTGAATTGAATATAATTAATTGAGAGAGCGAGAGAGAGAGAGAGAGAGAGAGAGAGAGAGAGAGAGAGAGAGAGAGAGAGAGAGAGAGAGAGAGAGAGAGAGAGAGAGAGAGAGAGAGAGAGAGAGAGTATGTATTGGAGAATTCCACAGAGTCCTCTCCCATGCATTTTGTTTCAAATGGTGGGCCAGGTGTCATCAATTATAAGTCAGGTTTGGTGGCAGCTATAAGAGCACAGTGTCCACAGCTCTGTGTGTGTGTGTGTTTGTGTGTGCGCGCATGTGTGTGTGTGTAACAAGGACGCGGCGCCGATGCCACCTCGCAGGCCCATTAATCAATGTGGCTGGTCCGAGAACGAGGCCCAAATTGGGCTCATCAGTCTCGATATTAAATAGGAGGGGGTTGGAGGGGGGGGGGGGGGGGGTGGGAAGACGACAGGTAAAGAAAATCGGCAGTGTTCTCTTCCTCCCTCAATGTGTTATCAAAGATGGTTTAGTATGAAGATATGAAGAAACTGCTTCTCCAATAGAAATCCCTGATCACGCTTTGTAGGCGACGTATGGCGACGTTGGCTAGCTAAGGTCAAGCACAGAAACTCGTCTCGGCCTAACTGCGCATGTGCAGGCCGTCAAATCAAAGGCACTTCTTCATTATAAAGTTGTTTTTGACTAAAATGACAACGTGTCAGTTTGTCACTTTCACGGGGTTGGAGTAATATCATGTTGCAGATAAAAGCATGGAGGAAATTATTTGCGAACATATTCTCGGGACTGTGTTTGGGCTTCTCAAAAGCAAGAGATTGTGAATAACCAGGAGGAGGTTGACCCTGAGGGTGAGAGGTCAGCTCCCCAAGCTGTCAGACCGATGGATGGATGAGGAAAGGGAGAGGAAGAGAAAAGGGAGGATGAGGATTAGGGATGGCCCGTGTTAAAGGGCTGTGACATCCTGTCTTGGAGGAATATGGATGACCCTCCACAACAGGATGACAGGTGGGAACTCCCTTTCCCCTAATTGGACATAACAGGGCCCTGTTTAGCAGGGTGAAACATTACAGCAACATTACAACAGTTTAACTGGGGACTCACCACCACACTACCTAACTGGACTTATTAACTAGGCCCTGTTCAGAAAGGTGCAAACGTTACATAACGCTCAATTTATCGTGTAGAAAAGATATGAGTGCTTGTCCTGTAGAATAGAGACTTGTATCAGCTCTAGTCATTGCGTTTCTATCTGCAATGTTTGGACCATTTAACCTCACTGAATAGTCCAACACCACAGGACAGGAGAACAGAAGAGCACACAAAATCCTTGCCAATGTTCAAAAGGTGAGACCACAGTGAGAGAGAGCGAGAGAGAGCGAGAGAGCGCGAGAGAGAGAGAGAGAGAGAGAGAGAGAGAGAGAGAGAGAGAGAGAGAGAGAGAGAGAGAGAGAGAGAGAGAGAGGGTGGGGGGGTGTGAGAGCATGACAGATGTGTATTGATCTAGTAGTGGATCCAGGCTGAATGGTTGACCAGGAGACTTTATTAAATCGAAAGGCGATTTTAAGAGGGGAAAAAATAAATGTCCATTGAACATCTACTGAACATCTAGAAATACTGCCTGGGTCGTGGAGTAAAATCACCTAAAAAGCGATGTGACTTGGAAATGGTTCACGAGTAGAGCAATGCTTTGGTTGATTCTCCCCCATAGACGGACATTGCTGCACTGTAACAAGCATACATGTTGGCCACAACTCAAAGGAAGGACGAGCCTTGAACCGCGCTTGACATGCACGCACGCACGCACACACACACACACACACACACACACACACACACACACACACACACACACACACACACACACAGACAGAGACACTGTGACGTCCACACATCAACAAAATATGTGTGAGGTGCCAAAGTGCTGCAGTCTTACGATACTGTTCCTACGCAAGAAATGCTGTCCCATCAGTGCCTCTGCATCTAGTTCCCCACTTTAGCCAGACCACCCTAAAATCACAAACAAACAAAAGTTGCAGCCACACAAAGTCACACAACTCACCCAGAGCAGACATCGTCACATGTGTCCCGGGAGGAAGGTGTGTCTGACTCACAGCTCCCCATAAACCCCTGGTTACCAATTAACTGTCTCTCTCTCTCTCTCTGTGTGTGTGTGTATCTGTGTGTGTCCGCATGATACTTGGAGGCCTATCTGCCCACGCCCGATGTTGCTAACGTGAAAGAATGCAAGTGTCAATGTGACAGAGATAGTGGAAGTGCAGGGAGATGAGAGGTCAAGCTGTCAGCAGAGCACACACACACACACAGAACTAGCTCTCACAGTCTCATGTCAGAATTAGATGTTCACCCATGTTTCTCAAACGTCAGATTTTGTAGTTGTTCCAAACGTCAAATTTCAAAGTGTTTAAGGTTAAGTTTAGGCATTAACTCTGAATGGTTAAGGTAAGGGTTAAGGTTTGGAATAGGCTTAAAACAAAAATATAAAAAACAACTTTATATTGCTGGATGTGAACATGCAACCTTCTGACCCAGAGGCAGATGATTATGTCAATTAACCATCCACAACACCCTAGCAAAACCAACACATACTTGAAGGTAACAGCACTCAGTCTTGCCCCTAGTGGCCGGTTTCCACATCATCTCCTGATGTCCTAAAACACGGGTGGACGTCGAATACTGACTTGTATCACGGGTGACCTGCTGCACACAAACACACACACACACTGAGAAATGCACTTCCAAATACTGTATCTCCCCATTGAGCGCTAATAACTTCAGGTTTGACGATAGGCTACTGTCGACTGAGGTAGATAGAGCACACGATGGGTGCAAATATGTTGTTATATAAATTATTTATTATTATTATGTTGTCATTGCATTGGATAAAAACAGCTGTCATTTGTATACTTGGGATATAACAGACAGAACTATGCAACGGTATATGCAGATTTGCACCCAGCAAAATAGGACGGCCGGTTAAGGCCAAACACCTTGGACCAACTCAGAAGTTGGGAGAATATTTGGGAGACAATGGGGGAAATCACATTTGGATGTAGTATGAGCCCCCCCCCCCCCCCCCACCCCCCCCTTACTCCCTACCCCCCACCCCCCACCCCCCACTCCCTCTCTGTCTGTCTCTCCTACTTTCTCCTCTCTTCCGTCTCTCTCAGGTCTTTGCTGTGTCGTCTCTCCCAGGCACCCATGACGTTGTAGCTTTGCTGGGCATCCAACTCCAGACTGCAGTGTGGAGTAGAGGGGATTGTGTGTATTGCTTTGATAGGATGACAGGATACTTGGGGTGTTTTGGGTGGGGGGAGACTAACTAAATCTGTTCCATATGACACTCGCTCACATGGCCCTCCTGTCCCTCCTGCTTGTGTCTGGGCACCCAGAACGCCATGGGTGGGCGTGCAGTGGGGTGGGGTGGGGGGGGGGGGGTGGGGGGGTAGGGGCGGGGGTTGTATTGAGATATCAGAGACACAACAAGCGGTTTGTGATGACAGGGGCCAGGCCTTGTCACACACCAGGGGCTCTGGCTCATTATCTCTGGGTACCTCTTATACCTTCTCCCTCCCTCCCTCCTTCTCTCTCACTCTCTCTCTCTGTTTCTCTCACTCCTACTCTCTCTGACTCTGTTTTTCTGGCTCTCTCGCCAAACTTAAACCTAAGATTTGTCTAAGATCTATCAAGACGCTCGTGTGTGTATTGACTTGGGGGGGGGGGGGGGGGGGTATCGGTGATGGGTACAGGGATGTCACAGCACCCGCTCGGGCCATTGGGCATTGTGACCTCCTGGGTGGCCGCACTCACTCTCTCCCTCTCTCCTTTCCTTCGTTTTTAATTTCCCTCTCTTTCTCTCTCTTTTTCTCTGCTGCAGTGCTTTTGGTGGGGGCTGGAGTCTTAATCCCCCTCTCCCCACTAATTCCCCAGCCTGATCGGGTTTACTAGCCCAGGATCAGCGGTGTACCTGCGTCCCACACACAGAGGCTCAGTGACCCCCCTCCATCCCCAAACCCCAGCCCCCAGCCACTGGTGTGCCCCATCCCCGGGCCAGCGAGAACAAAAGAGCGCCTTGTGTTTTTGAGCCCGCCTCACTAGTCGTTCAAGAGGCTTAGGGACATTTTTCTAAATTTTGAACAGCTAATATCTTGCAAAGTTGTCTAATCTCTTTATGTATAAGTTGAGATTTGTGTGAGCTTCAGCTCCCACCTCCCCCCCCCCCCTGTCCACTCCAACCTAGGACACTGGTGGTGCTTATTACTTGATGGATATCCAGGCCAGTTTAATTAGGCTAGGGTACGTCAGATGTGGCTGGGTGGTGGGTCCATTTAGGGAATTTTGGGTGTTCTGATGTGTCGGCGTTGGGGGGCGCCAGGCGGTGGACAGGTTGCCTTAAACAGCAATGGGGGGCGGGGCCATAACTCTTCATATAGAGTATCATATAGACCAGAGCGGGTGTTACAACAAAACTGAGTGCCTTGTTGCCCAACCTTGCATATGCCTCTGGACCGAACCTGAACCGCACGGAACAACACCACAAGGTGACTGACAGCTGACCGAATGTAGAGGCAGTAGGTCAATACAATGTAGAAAAAGAGACCTCAACAACATCACATTTGACTACATATCTGGTGTGTTGCACTGAGAGTGTGAAACACTCTCTCCATGGCATAGACTGACCAGGTGAATCCAGGTGAAAGCTATGATACCTTATTGATGTCACCTGTTAAATCCACTTCAATCAGTGTAGGGGAATAGGAGGAGACTGGTTAAAGAATGATTTTTGAGCCTTGAGACAATTGAGACATGGATTGTGTATGTGTGCCATTCAGAGGGTGAATCGGCAAGACAAAATATTTAAGTGCCTTTGAACGGGTTATGGTAGTGGGTGCCAGGCTCACCGGTTTGTGTCAAGAACTGCAACAAGAATGTTCCACCACCCAAAGGACATCCAGCCAAATTGACACAACTGTGGGAGGCATTGGAGTCAACAATGGCCAACATCACTGTGGAACGCTTTCGACACCTTATAGAGTCCATGCCCTGACGAATTGAGGCTGTTCTGAGGGCAAAAGGGGGGGGTGCCTCTCAATATTAGCAATGTTAATGTCTTCGTGTTTTGTACACTCAGTGTATATAATCTTGCATTGCCTCAGAGTCTGTTGCTTGGTGCAGGGTTGGGTTGACTGATTTGCGGCTGGACTTTCAGCCCAGGTGTCGGGCCCTAGCCTACACCTCACACTACCTCACCTCACACTTGCTCCCCACAGTAGCATGGGTGCAATAAAACCCTGACCTAATCACATAATTGCAAACACTAAAAACCTAAATAGGGGAGGAGGAGGACGGGGAGGAAGAGGAGCCTATTACATCATCGAACAGGGTTTAGAAAGTGGCTTGAGTGACATCTCGCTTGTCTCTTTACTTACCTTTGTAAGGCGACACGGACACTAGATACCACGGCGAGACAATACGCGCCGGCATAGGGTGCAAGTACATACTAATTCCCTCACTCAGGGATGAAAGCAGTTTGGGTTACAGGAAATGAACCTGAGATGAGGTGAGTGGCACACTGTTTTGAAGGTACAGGGGCCTCTACATACAGGATACAGGATCAACTGCAGTACTAGGAATTGAAGGACAGTTCAATGCGACAGAGTTAAGAGTAGGGGTCAAGAGTCTCTCTGTGTGTGTGAGTGTGTGTATGTGTGTGTGTGTGTGTGTGTGTGTGTGTGTGTGTGTGTGTGTGTGTGTGTGTGTGTGTCTGTGTGTGTAGTCAGAGAAAGTCATTGTTTTCTAAATACTTTGGTTACCTCCTTATTACAAGTTGAGCCGATTACTTTACTTGCTCTATCTTGATCACGGGGGGTTTATCTAACCAGAACAATGCCCCATATTCCACACATAGGGAGAGAAAGCTTGATATAGTGGCCTAGAAATCTTGCACTTGGCCACTCGACTCCATCTAGATGGTCATTGAATCAACTGAAAAGGAGTTAACTTGTATGCGACTTGAAAAGCCGTCCAAAACGTCTTGAAAAACAACTGTCTCTCGATAAACATTCAACTGGGTTGTCCAATGAACAGGGCCCTTCTTTGACAGAGAAGGAAAATGAATTGTGTCATCGCAAAGGTGTTACTGCTTGGCTGGAGCAAAAGCCTGTACCCACACCCCTGACACGCGTACGAACACACATACAAAAACAGTGGTGGCATGGTATGTGTCAGGTCGGACCTGTGATGTTCTGCAGCCCTCTCACTAACAGCTGCCTCTTTAACTGCCATGGTGTGGTAGGGCAGCGGTGAGACATTCATCATCATCAGCACAACCAGGAAGGCCATGGCCTTGGGATAGTATTGACCTTATCCTCTGACCTCTATCGTTGACCTCTTGAAAGACGCACAGGCTCCGGTTCCTTCCCACTGCTTTCTGAGGGACTACCGTGAACTGTAATGTGTGTGTGTGTGTGGGTGTGTGTGGGTGTGTGCGTGCGCGCGTGCGTGAGAGAAAGAGAGCGTGCGAGAGAGAGAGTTTGTGTGAGTGTGTGTGTGTGTGTGTGTATGTGTGGAGGAAAGCGTGTGAGCTTGTGTGCTGCCAGTGTGAGGCAGCAATGTGTCGAGGCACTGCGCAGCACTACACAAAGAGAGCTGATTGGAAACAGCAGGTGAGCACAGCTAACAAGCACCAGTGAATATGAGAGAGGGAAGAGAGAAATAAAGAGAAGAGACTTAAAGAGAAAAGAGATAGAGAGAGAGGAGAGTGGGAATGAGAAAGAAAAGAGAGGAGGAGGGAGAGAAAAAGAAAGAAAGGGGGAAGAGGAAAAGAAAAGGCTCTCACCACTTTGGCAGGGGCCATCTATGCAATATGGTTTTTATGGTTTTTAAAGTGTTGCTTATACCAACAATGGCTAAATGTAGTGCTGATCAATGTGTATTTACGATTGGTTAACGCAGGCCATCCCACTGGGCAAAACAGCCGGGTCACCCATGATACAAGTCAGTATTCAACGTCCATCCATGTCTGAGGACGTCAGGAGATGAAGTGGAAATCGGCCACTAGGGGCAACAGTGAGCACTGTTAACTTCAAGTAGGTTTGGTTTTGCAAGGGTGTTGTGGAGGGAATGGGGGATGGGCGTTGTGGACGGAAATGGGGGATGGGCGTAAGCATCTGCCTCTGATTCTAAAGGTTGCTAGTTCAAATCCAGCGATACCCTTACCTTAACCATTCAGAGTTCATGCCTAACCTTAAGATTTTGGAGTTAATTCCTAAACTTAACCCTAACCTTCAAAATTCCTAAACTTAACCTTAAACACTTTGAAATTTGACATTTGCAATTACTTCGAAATTGGACGTTTGAGAAACATGGATGAAGGTCTAATTTTTGCGTGATACTGTGAAAGCTAGTTGGGGCAAAACCTGGTTGAATCAACATTGTCATTTCAACCCCCAAAATCAATCTGATGACGTTGAGTCAACGTGGAAAACTGATTGGATGTGTAAAAAGTCATCAACATAAGGACATTTTAGGTTTTTTTTCACCTAACTTTTAACGTAAATCCAAAGACATGGTGATATTTGTTGTTGATTTCACATAGAATTCAGGTTAGTTGACAACTCTACCAAATGTAAATCAAAACTAGATGTTGAACTGACGTCTGTGCCCTGTGGAATGGCTCTGAAAACAGCCAGCAACGGTTCATGACATAACCCATCCTTAGGTGTTCGGACAAATATCGATCCCCTCTAATAATAGCAGTCCGAGGTTCTAAAATGTGGGAAGTTGGCAGACCAAGCCTGTACACATTATCTTCCCTATGCTTCATGATTTTGGACCGGGTGCGCTGTACTGTACTGTGCCGTGTTCTGCCTTGGAGATAAAAAAAAGAATGCATCTCCTCCATTTTGTGTCTTTGGGTTTGCCTTTGCATTAGTTACTCAGTCAATAAACACTTCCTCTCCTGTGCTTTTCTTTCCTGTTCGGAGGAGCCTAAAATAGATAAGAGCATTAAGTAAACAAACAGAGCCATGGTCAG
This sequence comes from Coregonus lavaretus, assembly GCF_964263955.1. Lineage (NCBI taxonomy): Eukaryota > Metazoa > Chordata > Actinopteri > Salmoniformes > Salmonidae > Coregonus > Coregonus lavaretus. The sequence continues at coordinate 43,422,103 of NC_140009.1, read as the reverse complement.
CGACAGAACCAGGGGGGTCAGTCTATTCACTAACTAACCCAGCCCCTCTGTATCGAAGCTGTATTGTATCGACCTGCATTGGCCTTAGCTAATTGCGTTTAAGTGCTAAGATATCGGCAGATCCATTGTTGCTAATCAAGCCAAACGGCCTGTTGCTCTTGTTGCGCTCAAGTGCAGTTTAAGCAACTGCGTATATATTCGCCTGTCAATGGCGCTGGAAAAGTTTTAGTTTTTTCAAAGCGGTACTCATGAAGCAAACACAAAGACACCAAGGTCCCTGTTAACCCAACACTGGGCTTGTTGACATCCACATACATGCCCTTACTAAAACCAACTGATATGTGAATGCATACTTTTCAGGGTGGGGGGGTTTAACTTATCATATCAAAGTAGCCAAACTGTGACGTCTTAACTAGTTAATGTGTCAATATTCATATGATATGACCCTAAGATGCTTCTTAAGTCTATATTTTGACAAATTACTGACACAACGTTTTAGTCACACACATTATACACGTAAATACAAAACTGTCCTCATAATAGGAGTTGGCTTTGTTCCCTTCACAAGGACGTCACAAGTTCATTCACAAGGCTCTCTAAGAAACCTCAGACAGAGAAATATCTGAGCACCTTGTGTGTGACAAATGTTGCTTTTAACTGATTCGATTTTTCTTTAAAGGGTGCAACTGAAGGTGACTCCCATATGTAGTCTCCCGTCCACACGGTAAATACCCTGTATTGCTGACATTTTGAAGCAAGACGCAATAATACTTTGTTTTTGCACACTCTCGACTCGTGTTTATCCTCACTGAGCTCCTGATCTAACAAGAGACAAGGAAACTCCTCTGCCATTGGTCCTGTGAGCCAGGAGTGGAGGGAGGGAGGGGAGAGGGGAGGGGCACATACATTTTCAGGTGCCAAGTTTTGACATTGCGAGGAGCTCGAGCTACACTCAGGTCTGTGCTGCTTTTCATGAACCTTCGTCTAAGTCAAACACCTGCCGAGCTACAAAGAAATGTTGCCACTTGTCGCTGCGGTGGCGTTCATTACTCGTTCAGTTACAACAGATTTTGCATCGTGTTATTGTGATGTAAATTCCCCGGATGCGGGGAGCAGCACATGGCACTCAATGCGGGCGGCGTCCTAGTCCTTTTTACGATACTAGCATTGGAGAAACAAGCAACCTTTTAAAGTTGCAACACAGACACAACACATGCCCTTGTAAAACTGACTATCCTACCGATCCTTGACTTCGGCGATGTCATTTACAAAATAGCCTCCAACACTCTACTCAGCAAATTGGATGTAGTCTATCACAGTGCCATCCATTTTGTCACCAAAGCCCCATATACTGCCCACCACTGTGACCTGTACGCTCTTGTTGGCTGGTCCTCACTACATATTCGTCGCCAAACCCACTGGCTCCAGGCCATCTATAAATCACTGCTAGGCAAATCCCCGCCTTATCTTAGCTCATTGGTCACCATAGCAACACCCACCCGTAGTATGCGCTCCAGCAGGTATATCTCACTGGTCATCCCCAAAGCCAAAACCTCCTTTGGCCGCCATTCCTTCCAGTTCTCTGCTGCCAATGACTGGAACGAACTGCAAAAATCTCTGAAGCTGGAGACACATATCTCTCTCACTAACTTTAAGCATCAGTTGTCAGAGCACCTTACCGATCACTGCACCTGTACACAGCCCATCTGTAATTAGCCCACCCATATTGTTATTTATTTTGCTCATTTGCACCCCAGTATCTCTATTTGCACATCATCTCTTGCACATCTATCATTCCAGTGTTAATACTAATTGTACTTATTTTGCACTATGGCCTATTTATTGCCTTACCTCCATAATTTGCTACATTTGCACACACTGTATATATATTTTCTGTTGTATTTTTGACTTTATGTTTTGTTTTACCCCATATGTAACTCTGTGTTGTTGTTTTTATCGCACTGCTTTGCTTTATCTTGGCCAGGTCACAGTTGTAAATGAGAACTTAAATGAGAACCAGCTTACCTGGTTAAATAAAGGTAAAAAATAAATAAATAATGTTACCCCAATAAAAAACATTACCCTTGGTGCTCCACAAGGGCAAAACATTACTTGTTTCAGGAGCATATATCTCCACCCCACCAGGGTTGTATCAGACAAGAGCCTCAGCCCTTCTCCGTTCCTGTGCGCTAAGCAAACACTACACATTCCTAATCTCCGGCCATTTTAGCTCCAGTCCAACCAGCCCAGACAAAACGGGCATTAAACCATTAGGAGCTAATGTTTTTGGAAGTGTACAGTATCTTGGTGGAATGAAGAGGGGGCTGTCTAATGGTGGATGGCCCGCACATGGCAACCATTACGTGCATAGGCCCTCTAATCGCTGCCGACCTGCCTACCTGCCTGGAGCCATCCCACCTCTGACTGACTCGTTCTCTCTCTCTCTCTCTCTCTGTGTGTGTGTGTGTGTGTGTGTGTGTGTGTGTGTGTGTGTGTGTGTGTGTGTGTGTGTGTGTGTGTGTGTGTGTGTGTGTGTGTGTGTGTGGAGTGAGGAGTGAGGAGTGTCAGAGGTTCAGGACGGCAGCTTGTTCACAAAGATGTATGCTGGGACACTCCTTACAAGTAAGCAACACACGTACACAAACACACACACACACACTCACACACACACACACACACACACACACACACACAGGAAGGACAATGTCTAAACAAACTTAAATGACCAACTATTTGCAGACTACTTCTTTCTCTCTTCAGATTACAGTCTGCTTCTCTGTATGTCTGTCTGTCTGTTTGTTGTGTCCATCTTAAGTGTGGTGGCTGTCAGTGGCCATGTATTTGCTGGTTTGGCAGCAGTAGGGCCGGAGAGGCAGAGAGGAGAGGGAGAGGAGGAGGGCCTGGAGAGCCATAACTCTTTGGGAGCCGCTGGGTGACACTAATGAGAGATCTCAGTCTGTGGAGTCAGTGGAGGGTTCTAGGAACACTGGGCCGGATCTCTCTTATTGGAAGACTGGACCGCTGTAGACACACTCTGAGGAGGGAGCATCAGCTGGGCCATCAGCTGGCCGTGTCTGTGTATGTGTGTGTTTATGATGCTTTAAGGAGATATATGTGTTTGCTTGTGTCCTTTTAGTTGTGTGCGTACGTGTGTGTTTGTTTGTGTGCATGTGCTGCGTGTGTGCACGTGTGTGCGTGCGTATGGCACGTGGTGGGTGGAGTGGTGTAGCACAACTCAATGTAAAGTTTTACATGGCCACATGTTGAGCACACACCCCCATTCCTTCACTCCCTCTCCTCTCCAGCCCCATCCTTCCCACACCTCTCAGGTGTGTGTGTATATGCGTGTGTATGTGTGTGAATGTGCACGCCACATGCGCAAGTGTGTGTGCATACACGTGTGTGTGCATGCGTATGCTCGCACTCAAGATCTGGGGTATAATTCTCAGAGACCACACAGGAGACAGCTCAATGCTGAGTAAACACCACATCAAAACTTACACACACACACACACACACACACACACACACACACACACACACTGCTGTACAGTGTGCTCCCCTCCCTCGATGTAATTGGGAAAAGCTGCCCTCCATTAAAACTTGTTGACATCACTTAGACGGCTAAGTACGTCGCTGAGTCAGCGAGGCCGCCATAGAAGGACGTTGGGCTTTGAAAAGTTTTAACATAGCTAGATGGCAGGAACGTGCCGTCATGTTGCAGACGCATAACTTGAGTGTCTCAAACAAACAAAAACAGACAAACAGAATGTACAATAGGTTGTGCATGGGAGGTAAATGTAGGATGTACGTACGATTGTAGAGCTGTATTTAGGTGTGCCCCACACTCACAGGCACATGGGCACACACACACGTTTGCTACGTAGGATCACCTGATCCAAACACACCAAAAATGGCGTACCGGCTCCTCGCATATCACACACAACATTTGAGGGAGAGTGTGTGTACAGTGGGGGAAAAAAGTATTTAGTCAGCCACCAATTGTGCAAGTTCTTCCACTTAAAAAGATGAGAGAGGCCAGTAATTTTCATCATAGGTACACGTCAACTATGGCAGACAAAATGAGAAGAAAAAAAATCCAGAAAATCACATTGTAGGATTTTTTTATGAATTTATTTGCAAATTATGGTGGAAAATAAGTATTTGGTCAATAACAAAAGTTTCTCAATACTTTGTTATATACCCTTTGTTGGCAATGACTCAGGTCAAACGTTTTCTGTAAGTCTTCACGAGGTTTTCACACACTGTTGCTGGTATTTTGGCCCATTCCTCCATGCAGATCTCCTCTAGAGCAGTGATGTTTTGGGGCTGTCGCTGGGCAACACGGACTTTCAACTCCCTCCAAAGATTTTCTATGGGGTTGAGATCTGGAGACTGGCTAGGCCACTCCAGGACCTTGAAATGCTTCTTACAAAGCCACTCCTTCATTGCCTGGGCGGTGTGTTTGGGATCATTGTCATGCTGAAAGACCCAGCCACGTTTCATCTTCAATGTCCTTGCTGATGGAAGGAGGTTTTCACTCAAAATCTCACGATACATGGCCCCATTCATTCTTTCCTTTACACGGATCAGTCGTCCTGGTCCCTTTGCAGAAAAACAGCCCCAAAGCATGATGTTTCCACCCCCATGCTTCACAGTAGGTATGGTGTTCTTTGGATGCAACTCAGCATTCTTTGTCCTCCAAACACGACGAGTTGAGTTTTTACCAAAAAGTTCTATTTTGGTTTCATTTGACCATATGACATTCTCCCAATCCTCTTCTGGATCATCCAAATGCACTCTAGCAAACTTCAGACGGGCCTGGACATGTACTGGCTTAAGCAGGGGGACACGTCTGGCACTGCAGGATCTGAGTCCCTGGCGGCGTAGTGTGTTACTGATGGTAGGCTTTGTTACTTTGGTCCCAGCTCTCTGCAGGTCATTCACTAGGTCCCCCCGTGTGGTTCTGGGATTTTTGCTCACCGTTCTTGTGATCATTTTGACCCCACGGGGTGAGATCTTGCGTGGAGCCCCAGATCGAGGGAGATTATCAGTGGTCTTGTATGTCTTCCATTTCCTAATAATTGCTCCAACAGTTGATTTCTTCAAACCAAGCTGCTTACCTATTGCAGATTCAGTCTTCCCAGCCTGGTTCAGGTCTACAATTTTGTTTCTGGTGTCCTTTGACAGCTCTTTGGTCTTGGCCATAGTGGAGTTTGGAGTGTGACTGTTTGAGGTTGTGGACAGGTGTCTTTTATACTGATAATAAGTTCAAACAGGTGCCATTAATACAGGTAACGAGTGGAGGACAGAGGAGCCTCTTAAAGAAAAAGTTACAGGTCTGTGAGAGCCAGAAATCTTGCTTGTTTGTAGGTGACCAAATACTTATTTTCCACCATAATTTGCAAATAAATTCATTAAAAATCCTACAATGTGATTTTTCCTGGATTTTTTTCTCTCAATGTGTCTGTCATAGTTGACGTGTACCTATGATGAAAATTACAGGCCTCTCTCATCTTTTTAAGTGGGAGAACTTGCACAATTGGTGGCTGACTAAATACTTTTTTTTCCTCACTGTATGTGTCTGTGAGTGTGAGTGTGTGTGTGAGCAGGTGACAACAAACCCCCTCACCCAACCCCCTAACCACCCTTCACCAATGAACAGAGGAGGGAGAAAGACAGACAGAAAGAGAAAGGCACGGAGGTGGTGCTGTTAGGCTACTGCTGTCTCTACTCTGTAGCTGGTAGCTCTTTAACTACAGTCTGGGTTAGGGTGGTGCTGTTAGGCTACTGCTGTCTCTACTCTGTAGCTGGTAGCTCTTTAACTACAGTCTGGGTTAGGGTGGTGCTGTTAGGCTACTGCTGTCTCTACTCTGTAGCTGGTAGCTCTTTAACTACAGTCTGGGTTAGAGTGGTGCTGTTAGGCTACTGCTGTCTCTACTCTGTAGCTGGTAGCTCTTTAAATACAGTCTGGGTTAGGGTGGTGCTGTTAGGCTACTGCTGTCTCTACTCTGTAGCTGGTAGCTCTTTAACTACAGTCTAGGTTAGGGTGGTGCTGTTAGGCTACTGCTGTCTCTACTCTGTAGCTGGTAGCTCTTTAACTACAGTCTGGGTTAGGGTGGTGCTGTTAGGCTACTGCTGTCTCTACTCTGTAGCTGGTAGCTCTTTAACTATAGTCTGGGTTAGGGTGGTGCTGTTAGGCTACTGCTGTCTCTACTCTGTAGCTGGTAGCTCTTTAACTACAGTCTGGGTTAGGGTGGTGCTGTTAGGCTACTGCTGTCTCTACTCTGTAGCTGGTAGCTCTTTAACTACAGTCTGGGTTAGGGTGGTGCTGTTAGGCTACTGCTGTCTCTACTCTGTAGCTGGTAGCTCTTTAACTACAGTCTGGGTTAGGGTGGTGCTGTTAGGCTACTGCTGTCTCTACTCTGTAGCTGGTAGCTCTTTAACTACAGTCTGGGTTAGGGTGGTGCTGTTAGGCTACTGCTGTCTCTACTCTGTAGCTGGTAGCTCTTTAACTACAGTCTGGGTTAGGGTGGTGCTGTTAGGCTACTGCTGTCTCTACTCTGTAGCTGGTAGCTCTTTAACTACAGTCTGGGTTAGGGTGGTGCTGTTAGGCTACTGCTGTCTCTACTCTGTAGCTGGTAGCTCTTTAACTACAGTCTGGGTTAGGGTGGTGCTGTTAGGCTTCCACTGTCTCTACTCCGTAGATTAAACATAGTTACGTTGAGCTCTCAGAGTTCCATTACAGAGTGAAGACTGTCAGCCTCCATCCCTCTCTCCCTCACTCTCTCTCCATCCATCTCCTTCTCCCTCTATACTGTCTTAACACCTGCTTCTTTTCCAATTAGCCCCACAAATAGTGACAAATGAGCCAGAGGGTTCGCTGATTAATTCACTTCTGTCAAGGACTCCATCGCTAGAATACAGTCATGGGGGCGCCTACACAAACACACACACCACACACACACACACACACACACACACACACACACCCACACACACACACACACACACACACACACACACACACACACACACACACACACACACACAGGGTGCATACACAAACGCATACACACACAGGGTGTGTGCACACACAAACAGGACGCACTCACTGGACTAGAACACAAGCAAGTGTTCTGCTAGAGTCATGTAGGGAATAGGGTGTATTAGGTTCGTCTTTGTGTTGACTTCCTATAATTCCAATACATATACAAATATTAGACATTCATACCAAGTCCATTAGACCCTCAGAGCAATCTATTATAATATGTATGGCATCTATACAGGCCCAATTGAGCATTCTAAATGTTGTCACCCAAATTCAAGCAGAAATTGTACTAGTTTATATTCACTTTGGCAGCCTATCATCTTCACCAAGGAACGAGGGACAAAAGGTTTTGACACTGCAGGCGATGAATTACTACTACTAAAATAAATATATACCCCTCATCCCCCATTCTCGTATTTGTGCAAACTGTAAAAATTATTCTTCTAGCTATCCTCCTCTTTTCCCTTTTTTCTGGAGGACAGGGAGGAAAAATGACTCTCTCCTTCCTTGAAGCCAGAGAGTCAGTGTGTTTGCAAGCTGCACCAATCCCATCATTAGTCATCCTCTGCTGTCCTCCCCTGTTTGTTCAGCTAGGCCTCCCTCTGTTTGCTCTCTCTCTCTCTCTCTCTCTCTCTCTCTCTCTCTCTCTCTTTATCTCTCTCTCTCTCTCTCTCTCTCTCTCTCTCTCCTCTCTCTCCTCTCTTTCTCTCTTCCTGTCTTTACTTTTACCTTGCAGTCCTCTGTCCTGGCTCAGGCAGGCAGGCACAACTTTACCCTGCCACCTATAGTCAAAAAAAGAAATACACACACACACACACACACACACGCACACACACACACACACCTTGAAAGCGGCAGCTCTAGCTCAGTGTGGATGTTGCCTGTATTCCATGGCTTCTGGTTGATGATATGTACGTATGGTCACTGTGGGGGGGGGACATCGTCGATGCACTCATTAACGAAGACGGTGACTGAAGGGCCCCGTGTAGCTCAGTTGGTAGAGCATGGCGCTTGCAACGCCAGGGTTGTGGGTTTGTTTCCCACGGGGGGCCAGTATGAAAACGCTCTGGATAAGAGTGTCTGCTAAATGACTAAAATGTAAATGTGGTAAACTCCTCAATGTCATTGGATGAATCCCTAAACATATTCCAGTCTGTTCTAGCGAAACAGTCCTGTAGCTTAGCATCCGCTTTATCGGCCCACTTCCATATTGAATGCGTCACTGGTACTTCCTGTTTGAGTTTTTGCTTCTAAGCAGGAATCAGGAGGATAGAATTATGGTCAGATTTGCCTAATGGAAGGCCAGGGAGAGCTTGTATGCATCTCTGTATGTGGAGTAAAGGTAACAAGCGATGACTTGTTAGGTAAGCCATTAAAACATTGGAACTAATCTATCTCCATATTGGTACACTTGCTGCCAAATAGGTCAAGTTTGGAAAATTCCAAAAGTGTCTCGTTATAATGAATCATTGTAGTTTTTAGTGTTTCGTTAAGCCCACGAGATCAACAGACTTTGGATGGATGTACCTTTAGCTAACCATCCTAACAGTGATGTGGCAGTTAAACGGTTTGCTGGGTGCTTTATTTTTGAAAACTGACTTTTATGTAAAGAGAGTGTTTACTTAACTTAATGAGTGTATTTCTGCGTCGCTCGGTCATAGCAGGTGCCGTTGGGTGGTATGTCTCTCACACACCCGTTTGGGACATAAAAAAATGTACTGTTAGATTAATACATGGCTACTAGCAGTTGGTATTATATTTAGAGTTAACGATCTACTCAGGTGGTGAATTAGCCCCAAATAAATTAGCCTATGATATTAGTGCACACAAAGATGCAGGCAAATTCATCTCCATTGAAAAAATAAATAATTCTGGTGCCCTATTTTAACGGTAAAATATAACAACAATAGTAAACCCAAAATGCATGATAATCACTGGCTTAGGTTGCATGTTAAAATATTTAGAATCACAACATGAAAAGATGTTGAAACAACTCATTTCTTGCATATCATCTCAGTAGTCTATTACTGACTGACTGCATTGCGCCTACAACTTATTCAATCAAACTCGTTCAATCAAAAGCAAGTTCCCTTTAATAAACTGCCGTAGTTCAGAGGCCCGGGGATGTCAAGTGGAGGCATGAAAGCCCAGGCCATAGTGTGGAGTGGATGAGAGGGGCTTAGGGCCATGCAGTCTCCTACACTCACTTCTTTCTCTCCTCCTTTCCTCTTCTCCTCATCCCGTCTGCCGAGGCAGTCAGTCGTCTGAGTGGAAATGCTTCTCCTGTTGGCCCCATTGTCCAGGTTATGAAAGAGCTTGTCTTCAATTAGCCCTGATAAGAGATGAAGAGAGGGAAGCCGGGGGCCGAGAGGAAAGAAGGAGGAGGGGAAGAGGGCAAACAACAGGATCACCTGGGCAGAGCTCTAATCGCTTTGATGCTATTGGCCGATTTCAAAAGATCTCCAAAGTACTCGATTGTCTTTCAACCCTCTCCCCCCCCCCTCTCAATGAAGCCGGTAGGATGTCTCACTTATGAGCATGTCACCCCCCTATGAGGGGGGAATAATAGGGGAAGAGGTACAGGGGGACGGGCTCCCAATTTAAGGAGCCACATGTATGGATGCAAAGGCAGAAAGGGGGATAAGGGGAGAGGGGAGAACAGACAAAATAGCCGGGGTTATTTTTTTATTAAGTATTTTCCATTAACTTCCCACCTCGATAAGATCTTAATCACAACCCCTCAAATTACACGCACTGCCATTTATCAACACCCATCGGTCGCCACGGCTCCCATGGAGCACGGCGGGGCCCCCGACTACCGCCTCATTGGACCGACGCGCCCCTCTTTTCCTTCTTCTCTTCTTCCTCTCCTCCTTCGACGGGCCAACGCTGAATGGAAGTTCATTTGGAGCTGGTTGATTTATCTCGCCGGGGACAAATAACAAGGTATATTTTCTCAAAGAAGAAGGGGGCTCTGGTCGGGATGGAGGGGGGCTGTGGGAGGGGGATGGGTGGTTTGGGGATGAATGAGTAAGTGAGCTATTGCCGGGGTTGTCCGCTGATTGCGTTCAGCGGGGGATAGTGAATGGGCGGCCGGGTTACCCACGACATGGCGCTGGGGGCAGATTAGGGAGGGGGGGGGGGGGGGTGGGGGGGGGTTGCATATGGCCCTGACAATGGCCTGAATACCTGATGGGATCAGGGCCCTCTGTGACTAGTCCTGTTATCCAAATTATTTCACCTTTCTTATCGGAGAAGGGGGGGGGGGGGGCGGACGAGGGGACATAAAAACATGTAACCGGTTAACTCTTCCACTGCCGCTGTCGACTGTGTGTCGCAGTTGGTGGGATGTGCATATGTCTCTCACACTTACAGTATCAACACGCTAAGAAATGTAATCATTTAGATTTGATGCTCATATGTAAATGTATATTGACTCCAGTGATTTCTACATGAAATTACATTTAGATCTGGATGCCAAAATAAGCACTTTGCCCATATATTTCTAAATATCTAATGCTTACACAGAGCCTCACTAACTGTTGATGGTGAAACACACTCAGTAATGTCCACTAACACTGTCTGTATGTCTGTCTGTATCTCCTAAAGGTGTTATCAACAGGTGTCAACTGGGGAAGGCCAGGGGGTGTCACAGCTGCAGTCTGTCTGTCTGTCTGTCTGTCTGTCTGTCACACACACACACACACACACACACAAACATTCACTCATATTCACAAACCCACACACATAAACCCACAAACCCACACACACGTGCACACACACACACACACAAAGCAAACACCAACTTCACCAAGTCTACACTACTTTATGAGAAAAATAGTTCTACATGGAACCAGAAAGGGTTCTACCTGGAACCAAAAAGGGTTCCATTGCTTGCTGTTTGGGATTTTAGGCTGGGTTTCTGTATAGTACTTTGTGACATCTGTTGATGTAAAAAGGGCTATATAAATACAGGGGGGACATTCTCCTAAGGGGACAGCCAAAGGACCCTTTTGGAACCCTTTTTTCTAATAATGTGTAGCTATATCAAGCTACTACAGTAATGTGTTGCGCTAATAACGGGAATTAGCAATTAGCTTAGCATACTCTTGGCTAAGGCAGGTAAAGAATGCGCTAAGCTCGGGTAGGCAGGTGGAATGCAACACTTGGGGCTGGGAGAGAGGGAGGGAGGAGGTGGAGGGGTGTTTAAGGACAGGGGAAGAAGGGGTGGAGTGGGTGTTAGAGCTGGAATCTGTGGGCTCAGAGAGGCTCAAACTGCGGTCATTGTCTAAGTCCTGCTTACAATTGTTAACATGCATTGGTCAAAACTGAAGTCACATTGTCAAAACTCTTCACACAGTCAGCAAAACATAAGTGTATGTGGACCAAACTGTGAATCATTTTTCATTGCTTTCACACAAAATGAATTCAATGACCACATTCTCCGAAAACCATTAACTATTTTCTCATTCATACTCCACCACCTGCAAAACGATATATTTGCAGCACGTTTTCAAATGCTAACACACTGTTTCCAAAACTGTTAAAAACACATTCAAAACAGAATGATGGCAAATGTCATGCATTTCTGCAGTAACCAGATTGAAACATATAGAAAATCTCAGCAGAATATTTAAATCATTCCAAACACAGCTGATTGCAATTTCAGCTGAAAGTCTACCCAAGTGTCCTGTTTTTAGTCTTGTTACCAAACAGACAAAAGAGGACGGCTTCGGAATGATTTAGTTTGGAAACATGGATCAAGGAAGACAGGTTGGTGGGGAAAGAAGAGTGGCAGGGAGAGGGAGAATGCGTGGAGGACAAAGGAGAGGAAGACCAAGAGCGGTGGTCTCTGATGAGATAAGGGCCATCATTATTGACCATGTTGTAAACCATGGTCTCGCTTTGACAGAGTCCGGTTTAAGGGTGCAACCAAATCTGCAGCGTTCAACAGTTGCATCAATAGTACGAATTTTCCGGCAAAACAATAGATGAGATGTGCATCCTTCAATGATAATTGAACTACATATTACAGTACAATACAGTATGTTCACATTTTTACATGTACTGACATTTTGAAATATATTGATTGTTTTGTGCTTTTCAGTAGGATCCAAAGGTTGCCTCCCACAGGAGGGAGAGCCAGAATAGTGTCAGATGCGCAGGAAATTGCCATTGTTGACATGGTAATTGGCAACAATGCAATAAAACTACGGGAAATTCGGGACAGAGTGCTGGCAGACAATATCACTTTTGGGAATGTGAATACGGACAGCACAACGACAATTGCCAGAGTCCTAGAGAAACATCAAATAAGGATGAAGCAGTTGTACACTGTACCCTTTGAGAGAAACGGTGAACGTGTGAAAGAACTCCGGTATCAATATGTCCAGGTAAGATGTCTGTTCAATAACCAAACCGGGTACATACACAGCTCTGCATAATGTAAAATATTGTAAAACTGTGGATTTACTGTATTTTAGAGAGTAATGGAGATGGAAGCCAGGCAAACTGCTCATACATTCATCTTTGTTGATGAAGCTGGATTCAACCTGGCAAAAACATGCCGCAGGGGAAGAAATGTGATTGGAGAGAGAGCAACCGTGGATGTCCCAGGCCAGAGAGGAGCTAACATCACAATGTGTGCAGCACTGTCCAATGAGCTGTTACACAAACCACTCATTGGCCCCTACAATACAGAGAGGCTCATTTATTTTCTGGATGACCTGCATAATCGACTTGTGCCAGCGGAGGAGAGAGGGGCATTCCACCACTCTGCTGCAGTCACAGACTGGTTTGCTGCACATCCCAGGATGTCAGTACTATTCCTACCTCCATACTCCCACTTCCTAAACCCCATAGAGGAGTTTTTCTCTGCGTGGAGGTGGAAGGTTTATGACCACCATCCACATGCCCAGATGTCCTTAATGGATGCCATGAAGGTTTATTGTGGAGACACTTCTCCTGAAGACCGCCAGGGTTGGATTAGACATTCCAGAAGATACTTTCCAAGATGCATGGCCAGAGAAGAAATAAGATGTGATGTTGATGAGAACTTGTGGCCAAATGCAGGAGAGAGGGAGAGCTAGAACACCTTACAGTACTGTACAGTATGAGGGATTATACTATACATGGTGTTGATGTAGTTTTTTTTGTAATTAATATTGCAGCCCTGGGATTTTGTTTTTTGTTTCAACTTTTTAGTAAATTACTATATGCAAAGATATAGACAAAAAAGGCTATTGAAGCAAATTGCTGCATTTCTGAATCATTCTTGTTACATATACTTTAGTACAGTTAATAAAGTGAAAAGGTGTTATTCTTATTCTATAATGAAATACTGATTTATGTGAAAAATCATTCAAATTTCAAAGAGAAAAGTTAATCATTTATGTAATGCTCCCTCTTGTTAGTGTTTTTTAGGTCAGTGTGTTATGAGTGACAATGTATGCTTTCTGAGTGAGAATTGTTGCCAGTGTTATGATCGAACAAGCTTATTTTGAGACATGTATGAAGTGTTTTGGTGGTTTGATTGAGTTTTGGAGGTGAGATTAACTGTTTGGCCAAGATGCATGTTGGTAATGCAGACTGTGTGAAGAGTTTTGAAAAAATGGCTTCAGTATTGACCGATGCTTGTTAGCAATTGAAAAAAACTGTAATCACTGTCATACGGAAGGGATTGGAGCGACCGCTGCCACGCAACCACCCCCACCGGGCCACGCTATGCTATCCCCTACTCTACAGCAGCCCTGCCTCCTCCACGCCCCCGTCAAAGGAGAGTGGGGGAGGGTTAGAGAGGGAGAGTTAGGGAGGTAGAGAGTGTGTGTAGTGTGTGCGTGTGTTTGTGTGTATGTGCGCGTAAGAGTGAAAGTGTGTGTGTCTGTGTGTGTTTGTGTGTGATGGATGACAGCCTCTCTCTATACTAGCGGTAGGAAACGTCTGTCTATCATCAAGCCCCACTAGCTCAACTGCCTCACTGACTGACACGCGCTGTTCAGAGCCAATCATCTGATACCCCCTCTCTCTCTCTCCATCTTCTGCTCCCCTCTCACCCAGCCCCCTCTCTTTCCACCTCTCTGTACCCCTGTCGTCTCCCCTCTCTCGTCCCTCCCCTTTCCGCCCACTCCCTACCTCCCTCCCTCCTTCCCTCCATCCCTGGCTTTGCTAAATAAGCCGGCCACGTGATGGCTTCTCATCTGGGGGCGACAGGTGAAGTTGCCCCTGTTGTCCCCCCACTCCTCTCCTCTCGTCCCAGACAGATCTGTTTGAGAAGGCTGACTTCTGGGGCTGTATGATTGTGTGTGTGTGTGGGTGTGTGGGTGGTTGTGTGGGTGTATGTTTGTGTGTGTGTGTGTGTGTGGGTGCGTGTGGTTGGGGGGCTTTCTATAACAAAGGAGAGGCAGTGGCAAATTCACTGGGAATGGGAAAGAGTAGAGTTAGAGGAATAGAAGGGACAGGCGAAAACTGATCAATTCATTTCTACATTTATATAATTCGTAGGTTTTGTTATCTGTTTTAACAAACCTTTTGTATTTTTGTACTGATTTATTGTATATAGATTTTTTGTGGTGTGATTTTCATATAAGACCTTGGGCTTCCAACCACACCTGCACACGGTATTTTAAAATTATTTTAATGTTTATTTTATTGTTGTTTGTCACTTGTTTTCTTTAGTGCAAATAAATAAATCAATCAATAAAGACGGGCGAAAACCAAAAGACAGGTTACCAAGACGGACAGACAGACTCAAACCCTGTGCAGTGGAGTAAATCACACACACTTTCAGTTGGTAGAGCATGGCGCTTGCAGCGCCAGGGTTGTGGGTTCGATTCCCACGGGGGGCCAGTATGAAAAATGTATGCACTCACTAACTGTAAGTCGCTCTGGATAAGAGCATCTGCTAAATGACTAAAATGTTTTTTATGTAAATGTAAATCAGTAGTAGAGAGAGTTGAGGGTGTGAGAGAGAGAGAGACAAAGAGAGAGTGTGGTAACATGGCATGGGCAAAGCAGGGTCATCTGTAAATGCTTAGTGGTTATGGATTTGGGGGTATTCACTCTGCCGTTACTCAAGCACTCAGTCATTTAACATAGTAGTCAGGAAAGGATAGAGGGGGGAGAGAGGACGGCATGAAAGAGAGAGTGATGGATGAGGCAGAGGGACAGAGAGAGAGAGTGGGGCTTGGGTACATCACTGGGGTGTACATCTTGTGTGTCACCTGTAAAGGTGAAGGAGGTAGCTCTTGAAAAAAGGGGACTTGATTCCTCACTGAAAGACAGCCGGGTAGACTTGAAACAGGAGAGGAATACGTATGTGCCACCGCCGACAGAATAGCACATTTAAAGCCCTATTCAGAACTGTGGCTAGGAGGGCTACTTTAGGCCAAAGCAACTCAAAAGCCCAGACGCATTGCTCACAATGGCTTTCTCTCTGTGTCTGACCTTCACCCTCTCTCGCACCCAAACACAAACCGCGTCCTCACTTCCTCTCGTGAAAAAACAACTAAAAGAAAATGAGATAAACCTTGCAATCCTGCCCCCTCTCCCGGAGGTTGGCACGGCCAGAGTCTGGCGACGAGGGCGCCCGTTTGGGCTTAATTTGTCACCCAACCCCCCTCCACCCCCTCCACCCCCCTCCATCTCTGTTTCGTGCTAATTAATGTAATCCTGTAAGCAGGTGTAAGCCCCATCGTTAGGGAGCCAAGTCGTATCGGCAGGGGAGCAGAGCTCAGAGGGAGATGCATGGTGGGGAGTAGGGGGGGATCATGGTCGGGGTTAGTGTTGGTGGGGAGGGGAGGGGGGTGCATTGTGAAAGAGGAGAGAGCATTAACGTGGGGCATAAACAACAACTGTGGATCGACCCGCCAACAGCAAGCGGAAAGTACGGTTTATGATCGAGGGCAACGGGGGGGTGGGGAGGGTGGCGGGAGGTAAATCACTTTTTCTGAATGTGGGGGGGATTGGGTGAATCATCAATATCGCTCCTTTTCTCTCCTTTTCCAGTCTTCTTTTTCTCAGAGATAGCAGAATGGGAATGTGTGAAAGGAGGAAGAGAAAGGGGGATGGAAACTGGGGACGAGCCCTTTTTTGTCATTCGCTGCGCAGAGCAGGAGTCTGCACAACTTGGTGGAGGGGTGGTGGGGGTGAAGAGGGGGGTCTGTTTTGAATGTGCGTGGGGTAACAACAGGACCCCTTTCCAAATCCCCAGTGTACAGGAGTAGGATTTGGCAGGTCTGGACGGGAGATAAAGTGATGCGGCGAGGAGGTGGAAAAAGGAAGGGAGGAGGAGAGGAGTGACTGGTGGCTTTAGAAAATAAGAGCCTTCGTGTTGTGGCCGGACCGTGCCAGGGTCCCTGGTGATTTTTTCCGGATTGTGACCACTTCTGGGAGGGAGGAATATTCTTCACTCGCTAAATAGCGGTGCGACGGTCAATCAATCTCAAAGGCCATCCTCCCTCCTCTATCCCTCCTCTCCTCTTTCGTGATAACAATCTCCCCCAAATGCACATCCTCCCTCAAAATAGAGCTAAACGCTCTCTACACTCTCTCGTCCTTTCTCGCCCTCTTTTATTTTTTCTATAAGGTGTCAGCGAACAGAAACTCAACAAATACATTCCTCTGGGCTTGTAGCGCAACAAGCTATTGAGTCGGAGATAAGCCCCTTTTAGAAAAGGGAAGGAGAATTTAATTCAGGTTTGAGTGACAGCAGGAAGATTTATCCCCTCCGTCGGACAATGCCGCCTTTTCGGAGACTTTAATCTCCCACAGACAATGGCCAATTTTTTTCTCCCCTCATCCTGCGCTTTTCCCACGATACTCGCTGATTAGCGCAGCTCCGCTGGATGGCTGCCATTATCTCTCTCCCCGTTCCGTTTTTCTGTGAATCGTCCATGTTTGTGTCAAGACGGATGGGAAGGAAGGGGACGGAAGAAAAGAGAGAGAGAGAGAGAGAGAGAGAGAGAGAGAGAGAGATCGGGGGGTTTGTGTGCCAAGTTCATTGAGTGTGCCTGGGACAGATGGATGCCAGAAGGGTCAGCAGACACCATCATATGTCCCTAACAACAGAAGGGAGAGGGGAGGGAGGGAAAGACAGAGGGAGAGAGGGGAGGGTGGGGTGTGTTGGGAGCTGAAGACGGGAGGAGAGAGGGCCTTCATCCAATGCTCAGGGGGGCTATAAAGATAGACATGATCCACATGCCAACGAAATGTCTAATCAGAGAAGAGAGAGAGAGAGAGAGAGAGAGAGAGAGAGAGAGAGAGAGAGAGAGAGAGATAGGAGTGTGCATGTGTCCGTGCATGTTAGCGAGCATGTGTGTATGCGCATGTGTGTGTGATGGCTGGAGATGACACTAAGAGAGCACAATGCATCCTAGAGGGAGCGTCATCGTCCATGCGTGTCTAACCCGCTGGGCAGCAATCAGTGTCCCGAGTCTCCCGAGCCCACTGAGCTAAAGATAGGACACGGCCATATTATATATTCAAGGGAATAGTCTTTATGGAGATTATGATTTATCCTGGCGAACTGAGCCACATACAGTATATTCATCATTCACACACACTGGCTGCATCCCAAATGGCCCCCTATTGCCGTACTTTTGGGCCCTGGTCAAAAGTAGTGCACTATGTAGGGAACAGTGTGCCCTTTGGGATGCAGTCACTGAGGGGGGGAAAGCAGCCACACTGCCGTAAGTGCAGGCCAATTTGATGATTGAGGGTATACTTAATGAATATTGAGAAAGAGCATGATCTAAGATATTGTATTGATTAGGGTGGGGAGAGGTGGGTGTATAGATTATGTAACTATGTCTCATTGAAGATAAGGTAAGGTAACTATCAGAAGGTTCAGGCCATTACACCGAGCACACACACACACAACACAGTGGAAAGACCCTAGTCCCGAGGTAAAACTATCAGTATGTTATTAATAATACTACTACTAGTATATTGAGACTCCTACTTGGCATGGGCATGAGTTAACAAGTGGAGTATTTGTTTATTCTCAATGAAATACTACTTTGTGAGTAGTTTAACCCCCTAAGGTCGATGTCCACACACCCGCAGAAAGCTAATCCCCATAAAAAAACGGTTAATTTAAGCTAGAGATATCTGTTTTTTTGCATCTCAATCCACCGCATTCGCCTGTGTAAGACATCCGCATCTGCGGTGAAAGGTGACAGAGCTAGAGCGGTGTTTGTCAGACCATGAGACATCCCAAAAATTGGTCTTCTCACAAAATTGTCTGTAGCGTCCAAACGGTTTGGCATATTATGACCCCTCTATGGAAAGATGAGTCTCACGAACACAATGGTGTTCTCCGTTTTGCTCCGCGACCCGCACAAGCGTCTTGGGACTTGTCTGAAGACGGTACAGCCGATCTGCCAACTTCTGTCTGTAGTGTCTGAACAGTTTGGGCTACACACTAATATGACCCATCTGTGTAAAGGTGAGATTCTCACGAACACATACATGTTGGTTGTTTTTACATTTTTGGAATAAGGCTGTAACGTAACAAAGTGTGGAAAAAGTCAAGGGATCTGAATACCTTCCGTATTCAGACCCCTTGACTTTTTCCAAATGTTGTTACGTTACAGCCTTATTCAAAAAATTGATTAAATAAAACATTTTCCTCAGCTATCTACACACAATACCCCATAATGACAAAGCGAAAACAGGTTTTTAGAAATGCTTGCACATTTATTAAAAATAAAAAACAGAAATACCTTATTTACATAAGTATTCAGACACTTTGCTATGAGACTCAAAATTGAGCTCAGGTGCATCCGGTTTCCATTGATCATCCTTGAGATGTTTCTACAACTTGATTGGAGTCCACCTGTGGTTAATTTAATTGATTGGACATGATTTGGAAAGGCACACAACTGTCGATAAAAGGTCCCACAGTTGACAGTGCATGTCAGAGCAAAAACCAAGCCATGAGGTCGACGGAATTGTCCGTAGAGCTCCGAGACAGAATTGTGTTGAGGCACAGATCTGGGGAAGGGTACCAAAACATTTCTGCAGAATTGAAGGTCCCCAAGAACACAGTGGCCTCCATCATTCTTAAATGGAAGAAGTTTGGAACCACCAAGACTCTTCCTAGAGCTGGCCGCCCGGACAAACTGAGCAATCGGGGGAGAAGGGTCTTGGTCAGGGAGGTGACCAAGAACCCAATGGTCATTTTGACAGAGCTCTAGAGTTCCTCTGTGGAGATGGGAGAACCTTCCAGAAGGACAACCATCTCTGCAGCACTCCACCAATCAGGCCTTTATGGTAGAGTGGCCAGACGGAAGCCACTCCTCAGTAAAAGGCACATGACTGCCCGCTTGGATTTTGCTAAAAGGCACCTGAAGACTCTCAGAGAAACAAGATTCTCTGGTCTGATGAAACCAAGATTCAACTCTTTGGCCTGAATGCAAAGCGTCACGTCTGGAGGAAACCTGGCACCATCCCTACGGTGAAGCATGGTGGTGGCAGCATCATTCTGTGGGGATGTTTTTCAGCGACAGGGACTGGGAGACTAGTCAGGATCGAGGCAAAGATGAACGGAGCAAAGTACAGAGAGATCCTTGATGAAAAGCTGCTCCAGAGCACTCAGGATCTCAGACTGATGTAAAGGTTCACCTTCCAACAGGACAACGACCCTAAGCACAAAGCCAAGACAACACAGGAGTGGCTTCAGGACAAGTCTCTGAATGTCCTTGAGTGGCCCAGCCAGAGCCCGGACTTGAACATGATCGAACATCTCTGGAGAGACCTGAAAATAGCTGTGCAGCAATGCTCCCCATCCAACCTGACAGAGTTTGAGAGGATCTGCAGAGAAGAATGGGAGAAACTCCACAAATACAGGTGTGCCAAGCTTGTAGCGTCATACCCAAGAAGACTTGAGGCTGTAGTCGCTGCCAAAGGTGCTTCAACAAAGTACTGATTAAAGGGTCTGAATACTTATGTAAATTTAATATTTCAGGTAGTTATTTTTATATAAATTAGCAACAATGTCTAAAAACATGTTTTTGCTTCGTCATTATGGGGTATTGTGTGTTGATTGATGAGGGGAAAAAACTATTGAATACATTTTAGAATAAGGCTGTAATGTAACAGAATGTGGAAAAAGTCAAGGGGTCTGAATTCCAAAGGCACTGTATATATATATATATATATATCCCCCACCCGCTCACGTTATATTCAATCATGGAATTGTGGCTTCACAAATTTGAGTCGATACACAACTCTCCTCTCGGATGGAGCATTTCCTAGTCAGCCATGTCCAAAACCCCTGTCACATAAAGCCTTCCCAGCGGGAAGCAGAGAAAATTATTATTCACATAATTATAGAAGAGAGAGACATGGGCCCATGTCGTACATGACAAAACCCAGATGGATATCTCAAGCCTGATGAGCCGCACTGCACTTTAATGTAGTGTACTGTACTGGGCTCAAAGTGTGTAGGGGGTGTTTCTGTGTGTGTGTGCACTTGTGCATGCATGCATGCGTGCATGTGTTCGTGCTTCGTTATGTTTGTGTGCATGTGTGTGCACACCCTTACGTGCCTGAGTGTGTGCATGCACTGTATGCGTGTGTACTGTAACCCTCACACACATGGGTCCCCATGCAGCTCTCAGTGTGGGTACACTGTGGTCTGGGGGATGCTATTGCTGGGCGTATGGCGAGGAGTGAACGAGGACTGGATGTCATTTTGTGAAGTGTAAATATTTATTTCCCATCCCTGGACTTGTCAGTGGTAGAGTGATTCATTTCCTCGCCTCAGTTTGCCTTGATGTGTTCAAAACCATATGGTGCACAAAACACATTGTTGCTATTCACAAAACAGTCTCTCCAAGCAAAATGCTCTGTCCCAACCCACATTGGAACATGCATAACAGTTGGCTTTCGATTGAACTATTGATTTTCAGCCAAAAAGCTTCATTACACTAGTCATTGATATGTCATTCTAGCATTGATATTGTAGGATAGAGGTAATGATTGACAGGTAGGTAAAACACTCACTTATTGACAGATTTTTCTGATTGTTCAGAACTGTTAATAGAACACATGCACACAGACTGACATACAGCGCCTTCGGAAAGTATTTAGACCCCTTGACTTTTTCCACATTTTGTTAGGTTATAGCCTTATTCTAAAATTGATTACATTGTTTTTTTCCCCTCATCAATCTACACACAATACCCCATAATGACAAAGGAAAAACTGGTTTTTAGAAGGTTTTGCTAATTTATTAAAGATAAAAAACGAAAATATCACATTTACATACGTATTCAGACTCTTTACTCAGTACTTTGTTGAAGCACCTTTGGCAGCGATTACAGCTTCCAGTCTTCTTGGGTATGACGGTAAAAGCTTGGCACCCCTGTATTTGGGGAGTTTCTCCCATTTTTCTCTGCAGATCCTCTCAAGCTATGTCAGGTTGGATGGGGAGCATTGCTGCACAGCTATTTTCAGGTCTCTCCAGAGATGTTCTATCGGGTTCAAGTCCGGGCTCTGGCTGGGCCACTCAAGGACATTCATAGACTTGTCCCGAAGCCACACCTGCGTTGTCTTGGCTGTGTGCTTAGGGTCGTTGTCCTGTTGGAAGGTGAACCTTTACTCCAGTCTGAGGTCCTGAGTGCTCTGGAGCAGCTTTTCATCAAGGATCTCTCTGTACTTTGCTCCGTTCATCTTTGCCTTGATCCTGACTAGTCTCCCAGTCCCTGTCGCTGAAAAACATCCCCACAGAATGATGCTGCCACCACCATGCTTCACCTTAGGGATGGTGCCAGGTTTCCTCCAGACGTGACGCTTGGCATTCAGGCCAAAGAGATTAATCTTGGTTTCATCAGACCAGAGAATCTTGTTTCTCATGGTCTGAGAGTCTTTAGGTGCCTTTTAGCAAAATCCTAGCGGGCTGTCATGTGCCTTTTACTGAGGAGTGGCTTCCGTCTGGCCACTCTACCATAAAGGCCTGATTGGTGGAGTGCTGCAGAGATGGTTGTCCTACTGGAAGGTTCTCCCATCTCCACAGAGGAACTCTAGAGCTCTGTCAAAATGACCATCGGGTTCTTGGTCACCTCCCTGACCAAGGCCCTTCTCCCCCGATTGCTCAGTTTGGCCAGGCGGCCAGCTCTAGGAAGAGTTGTGGTGGTTCTAAACTTCTTCCATTTAAGAATGATGGAGACCACTGTGTTCTTGGGGACCTTCAATGCTGCAAATATTTTTTGGTACTCTTCCCCAGATCTGTGCCTCGACACAATCCTTTCTCGGAATACTTCGACCTCATGGCTTGGTTTTTGCTCTGATATGCACTGTCAACAATGGGACCTTATATAGACAGGAGTGTGCCTTTCCAAATCATGTCCAATCGATTGAATTTACCACAGTTGGACTCCAATCAAGTTGTAGAAACATCTCAAGGATGATCAATGGAAACAGGATGCACCTGAGCTCAATTTCGAGTCTCATAGCAAAGGGTCTGAATACTTATGTAAATAAGGTATTTCAGTGTTTTATTTGTAATAAATGTGCAAATAAATCTAAAAACCTGTTTTCGCTTTGTCATTATGAGGTATTGTATGTAAATTGCTGAGGATTTTAAATCAATTTTAGAATAAGGCTGTAACTTAACAAAATGTGGAAAAAGTAAACAGGTCTAAATATTTTCCAGAAGGCACTGTACATGCACACACAGAAATCTGCAAGCTCGCACACACTAACTTCTTGGTCACTTCCAGTGTCTGCGGAGAGTCTTCAAAATGAGTGATTTATTCTACAGAATAGTGTGATATAATGCCAAAACAATTCATACCTGCCACAGCACCCATGCCACCTCTGACTCTCATTCACCCCTCCCCTTATAGAAGCTTTGATTCCGGAAAAAGAGGGTCAAGACCCCCACGGTGGTGCTCTCGATCCTTTGAGTTGGATCAAGCTGCCATTAGTTTCTGCCTCAATGTCTCTGTCGTGGCTCTGTCGACTGAACATTTTTCTAAATATCTAGAGACTTCCTCAGACACTAGATAAAGAAACATAATTTCATACCGAATTAAGACACCCTAAAAACTTAGACTTCAGGGGTACTTTGGCGGAGAGGACAATGTCCAATTGTGTGTTGATTGTGGAAAAACATTTTCTGTTGCATACGCATCTAGTTATACATATGACTGATTTCTTCCATCAATACGGCAACGTCAATACCAAAGCATGGCATTCGGGTCAATTGTCCCTCTATTTTTCTATCTACCTTGCTTTCTTTCTTTTAATTTGGTCTCTGTTCATTTGGACTCCAATGTAAAAGAGACATTGGTCCCAATGGGACTTCCCCTGCTAAAATAAAGGTTACATTTGTGTGGGTTTTGCAATAACATTTTGGGAGTCTGCCTGTGTCCAGCTCCGTAGGAGCCGAGGTTTCCCCTTAGAGACCTCCTCAGGGACCTGAGTGTTCCTCGTAAAGAAGTCGAGCCCCGGTTTTCTTGATTGGAGTGACTGTTGTGGGCTTGCTTCCCTCTAGGCGCCTCTTTCCTCTGTCAGTCATCTCATCTCCCCCCTCCTTTTTTAGAAATAGGCTGCTTCTCTTCTACCGTTGCTGGAGTGCCGATCCCTGCTTCCCAGCAATAAAAAAAGCCTTGGGTCTGAAGATGCTTAGAGGATGTGGTTATTATTGCACACAGCGCCCCGCGGCCAGTTTTCAGTAAATGATGCCCCAAAGCCAGAGGAATGACTTGGGCTTCTTCCACATCAATCCTTCATTGCAGCTCAACCCCATGAGTCAGCCCTAGTGATATTTGTTATAGAGAAAACACACTTTACTTATTTCTCTCTCTTTGTCGCCCTTTTTCTGTCTCGCTCCCTCTTTCTCTGTCGCTCTCGCTACCTCCCTCTCTCGCTTTTCCCCTATCTCTCTGACTTGCTCAATAAACGTGCTTTTCAGATTTTTGCAGCTCCCCGTCTGCTTTAAGGAGCAAGCCGGAGTAATTCAAACAACATGGCTGTAATTTGCCATGACATTTTTCATTTTTGACCTCAGTGCAGATAGCCATCTCTCTTTTTCGGGAGGAGGAGTGGAGTGGTGGAGGGGTGGACCAGGCTGATTTCTATGATCTCTACTCTCTAGCATGTATTCCACTGGTATTGTGGGGACCAAGTTGATTGTTTGGTTATTGCATTCATTTATACACAAATGTGTATTTTCAGAGCCTTACCAAGTAATGGCCCCTACACTAACACTATTAGTCAAAGTTGAGTCTAGGTTTCAGCGAGGGGCCTTTTCATGTGAAAGACTTTTGTCCTTGGCGAGGGACTTCCAATGTAAGGAAAATACATCAAGGCTTGACGCAGAGATAATGATGCTTGTGGCTGTGGCACATAACACCGAATTTGACAAAAAATCTGACATGATTCCAGTTTTTGTTTTTATTACAGGCAGGAAATGACTGAACAGTTCAATTTGGACGGATGAGGGGTATGTCAAAATTGAAAAAAGAACACTTCCCTTTTTGTCGTTCCTGAGAAGCCGGCAATGTGAAGAACCTGAGAAGCCGGCTGGAAGAAAGAGGAAAGAGAGGAATGTGTGAGAGAAAGAGGAGAGAAGAGACCTGCTGAGGTTTAATGTGGGTGAGAGGTCAGAGCTGAGCATGAGGTGGGCACCGAAGTGGACATGTCTTTCTGCTGCCTTTCACTGCGACACAAGTACACACAGAGGCACACATAAACACAAAGCTATGCACGCACACAGAAACCATCATCTCCATCATTGCTTTCTCTCCCCTGTATCTTTTCAGGCCTCATCATGCATCTTTAGTACAGTTCATCAGGAGGAATTCCATAAGCTCCTTTGAGAGCAGAGAAAGAGAACGATGACGAATGAGCAAAGTAGTGAATAATACTGTTTGTACGAATCCTAATTTTCACAAAGTCTGCTGCCTCAGTTTTGATGATGGCAATTTGCATATACTCCAGAATGTCATGAAGAGTGATCAGATGAATTGCAATGAAAACTAGACCACCTTTACTCCACACACAGAGACGCGTACAAAGCTCTCCCTCGCCCTCCATTTTTGCAAATCTGACCATAACTCTATCCTCCTGATTCCTGCTTATAAGCAAAATATTTATGCATAGTCACTTGAACTCTACCCACATGTACATATTACCTTAACTACCTCAACTAGCCAGTGCCCCCGCACATTGACTCTGCACCGGTACCCCCCTGTATATAGCACCCCTACTATTATTTTATTTTACTTCTGCTCTTTTTTTCTCAAAACTTTTTTGTTGTTGTTGTTTTATTTTACTTTTTTATTAAGAAATAAATGCATTGTTGGTTAAGGGCTGTAAGTAAGCATTTCACGGTAATGTCTACAGCTGTTGTATTCGGCGCATGTGGCAAATAAAATTTTATTTTATTTGATTTGATTAGTAAGATTGCACCTAAATCAACCATTTATCGGATCATCAAGAACTTCAAGGAGAGAGGTTCAATTGTTGTGAAGAAGGCTTCAGGGCACCCAAGAAAGTCCAGCAAGCGCCAGGACCGTCTCCTAAAGTTGATTCAGCTGCGGGATCGGGGCAGAGCTTGCTCAGGAATGGCAGCAGGCAGGTGTGAGTGCATCTGCACGCACAGTGAGGCGAAGACCTTTGGAGGATGGCCTGGTGTCAAGAAGGGCAGCAAAGAAGCCACTTCTCTCCAGGAAAAACATCAGGGACAGACTGATATTCTGCAAAAGGTACAGGGATTGGACTGCTGAGGACTGGGGCAAAGTCATTTTCTCTGATGAATCCCCTTTCCAATTGTTTGGGGCATCCGGAAAACACCTTGTCCGGAGAAGACAAGGTGAGCGCTACCATCAGTCCTGTGTCATGCCAACAGTAAAGCATCCTGAGACCATTCATGTGAGGGGTTGCTTCTCAGCCAAGGGAGTGGGCTCACTCACAATTTTGCCTAAGAACACAGCCATGAATAAAGAATGGTACCAACACATCCTCCGAGAGCAACTTCTCCCAACCATCCAAGAACAGTTTGGTGACGACCAATGCCATTTCCAGCATGATGGAGCACCTTGCCATAAGGCAAAAGTGATAACTAAGTGGCTCGGGGAACAAAACATTGACATTTTGGGTCCATGGCCAGGAAACTCCCCAGACCTTAATCCCATTGAGAACTTGTGGTTGATCCTCAAGAGGCGGGTGGACAAACAAAAACCCACAAATTCTGACAAACTCCAAGTATTGATTATGCAAGAATGGGCTGCCATCAGTCAGGATGTGGCCCAGAAGTTAATTGACAGCATGCCAGGGCGGATTGCAGAGGTCTTGAAAAAGAAGGGTCAACACTGCAAATATTGACTCTTTGCATAAACTTAATGTAATTGTCAATAAAAGCCTTTGACACTTATGGACCCTTCTTGTAATTATACTTCAGAATACCATAGTAACATTTGACAAAAATATCTCATAACACTGAAGCAGCGAACTTTTTGAAGATCAATACTTGTGTCATTCTCAAAACTTTTGACCACGACTGTAGGTCTGAAGTATTACACATTAGGGGACGACTCTTAGAAAAGAGCACAGACAATTCAATTCAGGGGAGGAGTCTCCTGAGGAAGGGCCTCTTTCAGAACGAGGCCCGTTGGCTGTGGCTATGGCTGTAGATGGACATGGCCTGCTCAAGATGTTCACACCCCGGACCTTCCAATTGTAAACACATTGCATTCTGCCTGTGTCCCTCTCTTTACTGGTTTTGGCCAAGTCCCCGTTTTCTAACTTATAACCAGGATGAGCACTGGGTAAAGTAAGAGGAGGCTTTATATGATATCTTACACAAGAGTGAAGTTTGATGGCTGCCGGATAAAGATACATTCTTATGTCTCCCAAATGTGTCAGCTTGCTTTTGTTCATTTCTTAAACTTTTCACTTTTGCAACAGAGACCAATGGAAGTAATGTCTTGAATTATATGGTCGGAGAAAACGAAATTAGCCATTTGGATTTGACTCTGGCCCCGTCTTATATAATCCAACAGGTAATTAACTACACTACCTGTCAAAAGTTTAGAAACACCTACTCATTGAAGGGTTTTTCTTTCTTTTTTTCTTTTTTTACATTGTAGAATAATAGTGAAGACATCAACACTATATTTTATATTTGAGATTCTTCAAATAGCCACCCTTTGCCTTGATGACAGCTTTGCACACACTTGGCATTCTCTCAACCAGCTTCATTAGGTAGTCACCTGGAATGCATTTCAATTAACAGGTGTGCCTTCTTAAAAGTTAAGTTGTGGAATTTATTTCCTTCTTAATGCGTTTGAGCCAATCAGTTGTGTTGTGACAAGGTAGGGGGGTATACAGAAGATAGCCCTATATGGCAAGAACAGCTCAAATAAGCAAAGAGAAATGACAGTCCATCATTACTTTAAGACATGAAGGTCAGTCAATACGGAACATGTCAAGAACTTTGAACGTTTCTTCAAGTGCAGTCGCAAAAACCATCAAGCGCTCAGCATATGTGGGAACTCCTTCAAGACTGTTGGAAAAGCATTCCAGGTGAAGCTGGTTGAGAGAATGCCAAGAGTGTGCAAAGCTGTCATCAAGGCAAATGGTGGCTATTATTTTCTGATTTGTTTAACACTTTTTTGGTTACTACATGATTCCATATGTGTAATTTCATAGTTTGGATGTCTTCACTATTATTATATAATGTAAAAAATGGTAAAAATGAAGCTAAACCCTTGAATGAGTAGGTTGTAATGTCTGGGGCGATAGAAACAAGAGGATGGATGGGTGGATGGAGGACGTGATAGAGAGATGGAGAGAGGGAGCAGATAAGGGATGCCGTGGTCGGGAGTCATACAGGGGAAACCTCCCATTCCTCCACATCAAAGAGTTGGACATGAACATTGAACAATACAATGAATGAAGAGCTCAACCTGAACCACTTGTGACCCCCGTCATTCCCACTGTTCCCCCTCCTCTACCTCCAGACCAGATCTGATTAGGGAGGGACGAGACCCCTGGTTTCTGAACCTCTTGTCAAGACAATGAGAAACACAAAGTATGACCTCCTGCAATGGGAAACAGATCCAGGGGTTTAAGGTGTGGGGGGTGGGGGCTTTAATTGTAATTGAATCAAAGTTGCTGTCCAAGGCCCGAGCATAAATCTCATTATCGATACTTCAATAGGAAGAAAGGGGCATCAGGGTCACTTCATTAACAACCGTCAACCATATTGAGAACATTTGGTTGGTCGACAGTTGAACCCAATGCTGTTGCTTCCTGACAACGAAGAGCATTCGTGAAGCGAATTGGGCCCCGGAGGGGCAGGAGGGGTTGAGGAAATCACCCAGGGTACGCCCTCACAGCCTTGCTGCAGTGTTAAGGGAACCGACATACAAGTCCTTCAATTATCCTGATGACAGTTTACACTGAGCAGTGGTCAGCCTCCAGCACCATGAGCTCATCCTACCCTCCGGCCACAACCAGCACCGCTCTGATTATATCATACCTTGGGGGAACGCTTGGGAGCACTTCTGCTTACAAGCCACACATGAAGTGTCAAATGCGGACAAGGTGCTGACTAGAACAATATTTAACATTTAGATTTATGCCCCCGGTTCATATTTTTCTAACTGTTCCCTGAGTCGTTCCTGCTTTGCTTGAACTGACACACTTCATATTTCTCGTCCAATTTATTTGATTCAGGACACGCAGCAGATTAAATAAGCATGTGTTCAAATGAACATGTACTGAACGTATTGGAAGACTGGCCAAATCCAACTCTAGACAAAATGTTTTTCTTCACCAATACAGAAACTAGCTTGTCCTTTGCAAACTACAGGTAACTGCTAAAATAAAGGAAACACCAACATAAAGTGTCTTAATAGTGTGTTAGGCCACCACGAGCTGCCAGAACAGCTTCAACACACCTTGGCATAGATTCTACAAGTGTCTGGAACTCTACTGGAGGGATGCGACACCATTCTTTAATGGGAAATTCCATAATTTGGTGTTTAGTTGATGGTGGTAGAAAACGCTATCTAGGGTGCCGCTCCAGAATCTCCCACAAGTGTTCAACTGGGTTGAGATCTGGTGACTGAGACACACACACACACACACACACACACACACACACACACACACTTTAAACCCCCTATTCTCCTTTGAGACCCCTTTTTCAAAATCACTAAGATCTCTTCTAGTCATGGTAGCCTAAATAATCAGCAACTGGGCAATTTTATACATGACCCTAAGCATGATGGGATGTTAATTGCTTAATTACCTCAGGAACCACACCTGTGTGAAGGCACTTGCTTTCAATATATTTTGTATCCCTCATTTACTCAAGTTTTTCCTTTATTTTGGCAATTACCTGCAAATCCATCTTGAGGGAGGAGGGTAGGGTAGGATATCTTTGTTCTGTTTCAAAAAAAGTTTTAAACAGTTGACAAAAAAAAGACAGAAATGTCCTAACTTTGAAAGTACCGTAAACTTCCATTTCGCCAAGCAGATTGACCCCTCTGTCGTCCCAGTTTCAGAGGAGTATAATGACTTTGTCCGCAGCCTGAATGAATGTCTTCCATAATGTATGAGGAGTGGAGAACAAGGACAACTGGTAGGGAGTAACACAAGAGTCAGGCGGGCCACTGTCTCCCTGCCCTGTGTATGGATGCCCTTTCCACACTCAATGACCTGGCACAAACAAACACATTCACGCATGCGCACATACCCATACATACAGTGACACGCATGTGCACTTGTTCAGACACACACACACCTGAGCCTACACACATACATACACACGCACAAGTGTAGCCTACACACACACACACACACACACAAAGCAGGCACAATTGCACATACACACACTTCAACAGGTCTTGATTTATGTCTTAATATTTCTCTATATTTTAGGGAATGGAACACCAATTCTACAAGACACATTGAGTAAAGTAAAAAAATAAATAAACGCCTACTAGTCATGTCCTTTTTTCACTGGTTCTTCAAAAGAGACCATACTTATCGTTAAATATTAACGTTGGAATCGTCGTGAAGCTCTCAAGTAGGGGTCATAGGTTCCAATATGTCACTGCAAGACATCACCACTGGAACCCTAAAATAAATATTCCTCCCCTTCACCCTTATTTTTCAAAGACAACCAGTCCCTCTAAAACCAATAAGCTTTTAAAACACACCTGCAGTACTGAAAATAAAAACATTGTGTTTGTTTTCTTTCTCTGTCTCCTTAAAGCTAGAATCCTTAATCGGAACAATAAAAAAGTGGTCACCCCGCCTTTGTTTGAGTAAAAAGCTGAGGGATGGGTATATATCATTAATTTATAAGTCCAAAAATGGATGTAGTGACTAAGGATTCCAGCTTTAAACACTTGACTCGAAGGATAGCTTGCACGCCGCCAGGACAAACAATCCTGTTTATCCACTTTCATCATGTCCTGGGTCTTTTCTCCCTGTCTCTTCACAGCTACTTAAACAGGCCTTCATCATTAAAAAAATCCCCCCCCCCTCTCTCTCTCTCTCGCTGAAGCAAACAGTTAGTTTGTTTAGCCAGTTGCACACACCCTCCTTAGCAAGACATCTTTGCCCTCTGCTCTCTGACAGATTCACAGATAGATTTTTCACATCACGCTCGCTACAGGGCTAGCACGTACACAGGCTCCTCCTCTACCTAACTCAATGGAAATATAGTAATAATAATATATACTATTTAGCATACGCTTTTATCCATAGTGACTTAGTCATTCGTGCATACATTTTTACGTATGGGTGGCCCCAGTGGGAATCAAACCCATGATCCGTGGCGTTGCTTTACCGACTGAGCCACACAGGACCACAATGGTGTTTGTGCTATCAGGTGAGAATCTCCGAAAATATACATTGATTTGATATACTCTGGTTTATGTCGTTCCAAATGTAACCAACCGTGGTCTTGAACCTGGGTCTCCTGAGTGCCACAATAACGTGCTAGCCCTTAGTGCTAAGGCCTGGGCATCAGCTTGGGGAGCTAACGCGAGTCTTCAGATCTCAGGGAAGGTTACTTATCATCACGAGCGCATGGATCAACGAACCACATACTTCACACCAACACCACTCAGCAGGCTGAGGATGAATAGAAACCAATACTTTTAATGCTCATTTTAATTTACATGGACATTTTAGTCATTTACCAGACGCTCTTAACCAGAGCGACTTACAGTTAGTGCATTCATCTTAAAGTGGAACTGAAAGCATTTTAGGAACATGAAACCTTATTAGAATCTGTTTATATACACCCCCAGGAAGAATATTACAAGTTTATCTTTACATTTTCTGACAAGCGAGCATTTAGATTTGGTCATTTTAAAATGTTCATAAATTCATAGAATGTTTGGGAATTATGTACAGTACCAGTCAAAAGTTTAGCCACCTACTCATTCCAGGGTTTTTCTTTATTTTTACTATTTTCTACATTGTAGAATAATAGTGAAGACATCAAAACTATGGAATAACACATATGGAATCATGTAGTAACCAAAAAAGTGTTAAACAAATCAAAATCTATTTTATATTTGAGATTCTTCAAATAGCCACCCTTTGCCTTAATGACAGCTTTGTACACTCTTGGCATATATATTTTGATTTGTTTAACACTTTTTTGGTTACTACATGATTCCATATGTGTTATTTAATATTTTTGATGTCTTCACTATTATTCTACAATGTAAAAAATAGTAAAAGAAATAAAGAAAAACCCTTGAATGAGCAGATGTGTCCAAACTTTTGAATGGTTGTGTATGCTAAGGCATTTGTAAAAATTATATTGCAATATAGAGTGGGAAAGCAGCCGTGCATTTGGACAATTAATAGCCACTGCAGTAAATAAAACCTAATAAAAACATCCATCTCGTCCAGGACCGGAGTCTACGCAGACCGGTGCGGCATAGCCAATAAGAGGGACAGTAGGCCTATATGCAAACAAGCCATTTGCCACAAGGGCCTGCCATCATTCACTTTGAACTCGACTGTGTGTTTACAGGCAGTTACAACAGCGCGACTTTAGATCATTAGAACGCATTTGTCAAAAGCTACAAAATACACTTGAATGGATTTCTGCAAATATGTAGCTAAATACCACGGGAGTCCTTTACATTTGAGAACTTTACAGTCCTATTGATCAAACAACCATAAAAAGGTAGGCTATCTTTCCCTATATGCACATCAACAACAATGAGATCAACAACTAATGCTAGCCAGAGCAAGATGAGCTCAAATCTAACAAAGGAACATTTAGATAAACCTTCTCAAACTTTTTCAGCTAGTTGGCTGTCAAAATTGCACTGATAAACGATGGGGACCAGCCTGCTCGTCCTTCTGCAGCTTGCCTGCCAATGCATGTGTTGTCCCAACCAAGCACCCAAGCTAACTGGCTAAAGTTGGCTAGCTTGCTAACTAGCTACTTCCAGACACAAATGAGAGAACACCTCACTGACCATTTTACTCGACCTAGCAGAGCTGGTTAGGCTGTTTACATGTTATATCGAGTGTTCGTGACTAACTATTACTTTTTTGGCCTACATTTACTGACACCGGTCATGCGTGTTTGTAAATTCATCAGCCATTCTGCACTCTTGCACACTCAGACAAGAGTGCTCTGAAAACGGAGTAGATAGCTAGCCAGAGTGAATTTTCGAACGCAAGAGATATGCTAACTGGATAACACTTGTTAAGCATAGCTAGCTATCTAGCAAAGAATCACACTTCTTGCTAGCTAACCAAATGACACGTGCATCTCTAGCTGTGTAGCCACCGAAAAAACGATATGAGGGGAAAAAGACAGTCACTCACCCACTACTCCAATGACATGACATCCTCCTACCAGCTAGCTAGCTATCTAGCTAACGTTAGGCTCTGTGTTTTTAGCTTACTACATAAATAGATACGCTAGAATATTAGCCACATTATGACTGACTTGTGATCATTGCCCTTGCTAGTTTGATTGCATTGACATTCTGAGCCTTAGCTACATTCGTCAGTTTTTATCGAAAATATTGAGTCATTGAAACTGAAACAGTGCATCCCGAATGGAGGCAGCAAACATTGTACCATGAATAGATACGCTAGGATATTAGCCACATTATGACTGACTTGTGATCATTGCCCTTGCTAGTTTGATTGTATTGACATTCTGAGCCTTAGTTACATTCGTCAGTTTTTATCGAAAGTACTGAGTCATTGAAACTGAAACAGTGCATCCAGAATGGAGGCAGCAAACATTGTACCAGCTGTGATATACAACCTGATATTTTTTGGACTACCAAGAAATGTATTGGTGAATTATATTAATCATGCATTGAACTGCATCCATCTATTCTGCCAACAATGACTTAGTGTACGTCATGGAATGTTGAGTCAAATATAACCTATTTTTAAAACCTCTTATAAAGTTGGTTTTGTAGCATAAACTGGGAATTTGATATTTTTTACAAATGTATGATTGTCTGCTTGTTTCATCTCTGCAAAGTAGTTAAAACGCTGTCAGTTCCACTTTAAGATAGCTAGGTGTGACAACCATATCACAGTCATAGTAAGTAAATTTTTCCTCAATAAAGCAGCTAGTAGAGCTAGTAGGGGGGGGGGGGGGGGTGAGTGAAGTGGGAGTGTTAGTTGACAAAATACTTTTTTTGGGGGGGCTGTGGGATTATTTAAGATACTCTTTGAAGATGTTTTCGGAAGATGGGCAAGGACTCCGCTGTCCTAGCTTCAGGGGGAGGCTGGTTCCACCATTGGGGTGTCAGGACAGAAAAGAGCTTGGACTGGGCTGAGCGGAGCGGAGCTGCCCTCCCTTAGGGGTGGGAAGGCCAAAAGACCAGAGGTGGCAGAACGGAGTGCTCGGGTTGGGGTGTAGGGTTTGAGCATAGCCTGAAGGTATGGAGGGGCAGTTCCTCTTGCTGCTCTGTAGGCAAGTACCATGGTATTTCCCCCCTGCTTTTCATTTTATCGTATTCTACTCTTGCTCTCCTGTATTCTAATCTGTTTAGTTTTTTTACGTTGTCGAACACCCTGACACGCTGGCCATCTCAGTGAGAAGGGGAGAAGAGGAGACGCACGGCCCACTGTCATTGTCATGCATACACCCCGCTGGCCATGTGCCAGACACTCAGTGCTGTCCCCTGGTACACCTGACACTGCCCTGAGAGAGGAGAGAGAGGGGAGAGAGCGAGGAGAGAGGAGAGAGGTCTATCTGGTGATCTGACCTCTGAGACGCCTAAAGCACATGACGCCATCAAACAGTACTGCCACCGCCACAATCCTGCTAACCAAACTGCCCCCTCTTTAACCACTCTCTGCACTGACACACACAGACACAGACACAGACACTCACACACATAGATACACGCTGACAAGGGACCAGAGGAAAGAACCGGGGGGATAGAGCTATGCCTTGATGTTGGCAACATCTTTGAGTGTGCATAACCTCCTTGAGTCTAGACCAACGACCAAGCTCCTTTTAATTGTAACGGGGTAGGTAGCCCATTACCGACTAGGGCAGAGTTTGTTGATCCATTCCTGAGGGACTCCCTTGGTTGGGGTTGCAGAACTTTTTCTACAGAACACCAGCTGCCATTGAGTATGTAGCCGTGATGAGCATCTTCCCCATTCGCAAGACCCCTATAGACATATCAGTGGACTAAATAGAAAGTCAGTGAGCTACACAAACACATACACACACACCTGACTATTAACTGTGTCGTAAAGGTGAAATGTTTTATTCGAGAATCCAGTCATGATCCCTACGGCCGGAAGAGAACGATGGAGAAAGGGAGGAGAGAGAGAGAGAGAGAGAGAGAGAGAGAGAGAGAGAGAGAGAGAGAGAGAGACAAAGGCTATCATCTGTTCCCCCCGTGATATTAGTTTCAAAGTGGGATTGGATGGGACGGGGTTAGGAGGCAGGTGACCCCTGTAGCATGGCTTTTAGTTTTTTTTAAAGCTCCGCCTCTCCATCCATATGGCTGGTGAAGCGAAGGCTTCTTGGACCACAGGAAACCATAAAACCAGGGGCTTTATTACGAGGATCAGACGAAGTATGTGTGGCTCTCAAAGACGCTGCACTAAAGGTGTGCCTTACACCCAGGCAACGAGGGACACACACACACAAAGACATTCTCTCTCTTCTCATCTCTGAGACACCCCCCCCTCCCCCCCGCAAACACACACACACAGACATACACACACGTTGACACGCACACGCATGCTACACACACGGCATATACCTGTTCGCTTTGGTCCCTCTCGGATCCACTTAAAAGGGGGGCCGCCATATCAATTGTCAACTGCCATGTTTAGTTGCTTAGGCCCCCTCTCCTCTCTTTGACGAGGGCCAGACCATGGAACATTTTCATCCCATTAGCCACATGTTGCACCTAATATCTCTTCAATAAAATGCTATTTCCCCGCCGTCATAAAGCAGGCACGTAAAGTTCAGAGAGAGAGAGAGAGAGAGAGAGAGAGAGAGAGAGAGAGAGAGAGAGAGAGAGAGAGAGAGAGAGAGAGAGAGAGAGAGAGAAGGAAAGAGTGGACCATAGAAAAGAGTCCCCTCAGCCAGCTGGTTCTGAGGCTCAGTACACTAACCCCTACCAACCCAACAAAGCCTCAGGACAGCACTTACAAAATTTGGCCCAACTGAATCATCACAAAGCAAAAAGAGAATTACACTGTATATCACCTATTGGAAAGACGCCACACAAAATCTAAGTAAACGTCAATGCTATTTGGCTCTGGACAGACAGTACATGGTGGCAGACTATCTAACCACCGTGACTGAAAGAAAGCTGAGAAAAACACTGACTATGTACAGACTCAGTGAGTACAGCCTGGCCATAGAAACTGGCCGTCACAGACAAATCTGGCTACCCAGAGAGGACAGGTTGTGCTCACTGCCCTCAAAGAGAGGCTGAGACAGAGCTGCAAATGTTGAAACCAAAACAGAAAAGGAGAAAATCCAATATATATTGGGAGAAAAAACCCTTTGTGCCAACCAGAGCAATAACATAGACGTCTACTTTGTGCATGACACAAGTAATGTTTCCAACAATTGTTTACAGAAAGATTATTTAACTTATTATTCACTGTATCACAATTCCAGTGGGTCAGAAGTTTACATACACTAAGTTGACTGTGCCTTTAAACAGCTTGGAAAATTCCAGAAAATGATGTCATCGCTTTAGAAGCTTCTGATAGGCTAATTGACATCATTTGAGTCAATTGGAGGTGTAAAAAATGTTAGATCTCCACAAGTCTGGTTCATCCTTGGGAGCAATTTCCAAACGCTTGAAAGTACCACTTTCATCTGTACAAACAATAGTACGCAAGTATAAACACCATGGGACCACGCAGCCGTCATATCGCTCAGGAAGGAGACACGTTCTATCTCCCAGAGATGAACGTACCTTGGTGTGAAAAGTGCAAATCAATCCCAGAACAACAGCAAAGGACCTTGTGAAGATCCTGGAGGAAACAGGTACAAAAGTATCTATATCCACAGTAAATGGAGTCCTATATCGACATAACCTGAAAGGCCGCTCAGCAAGGAAGAAGCCACTGCTCCAAAACCGTCATAAAAAAGCCAGACTACAATTTGAAACTGCACATGGGGACAAAGATCATACTTTTTGGAGAAATGTCCTCTGGTCTGATGAAACAAAAATAGAACTGTTTGGCCATAATGACCATTGTTATGTTTGGAGGAAAAAGGGGAAGGCTTGCAAGCCGAATAACATCATCCCAACTGTGAAGCACAGGGGTGGCAGCATCATGCTGTGGGGGTGCATTGCTGCACGAGGGACTGGTACACTTCACAAAATAGATGGCATCATGAGGAAGGAAAATTATGTGGATATATTGAAGCAACATCTCAAGACATCAGTCAGGAAGTTAAAGCTTGGTCGCAAATGGGTCTTCCAAATGGCAAAATGGCTTAAGGACAACAAAGTCAAGGTATTGGAGTGGCCATCACAAAGCCCTGACTTCAATCCTATAGAACATTTGTGGGCAGAACTGAAAAAGTGTGTGCGAGCAAGGTGGCCTACAAACCTGACTCAGTTACATCAGATCGTGGTCCTCTGTAGCTCAGCTGGTAGAGCACGGCGCTTGTAATGCCAAGGTAGTGGGTTCGATCCCCGGAACCACCCATACACAAAAATGTATGCACGCATTACTGTAAGTCGCTTTGGATAAAAGCGTCTGCTAAATGGCATATTATTTATTATTATTATAGATCTGTCAGGAGGAATGGGCCAAAATTCACCCAACTTATTGTGGGAAGCTTGTGGAAGGCTACTCGAAATGTTTGACCCAAGTTAAACAATTTAAAGGCAATGCTACCAAATACTAATTGAGTGTTTGTAAACTTCTGACCCACTGGGAATGTGATGAAAGAAATAAAAGCTGAAATAAATAATTCTCTCTACTATTATTCTGACAATTCACATTCTTAAAATAAAGTGGTGATCCTAACTGACCTAAGACAGGGAATTTTTCCTAGGATTAAATGTCAGGAATTGTGAAAAACTGAGTTTAAATGTATTTGGCAAAGGTGTATGTAAACTTCCGACCTCAACTGTATATACAGAAGTATGTGGACTAAATATACAAAAGTATGTGGACACCGCTTCAAATTAGAGGTTTCAGCTATTTCAGCCACAACCGCTGCTGACAGGTGTATAAAAACGAGTACACAGCCAAGCAATCTCCATAGACAAACATTGGCAGTAGAATGGCCTTACTGAAGAGCTCAGTGACTTTCAACGTGGCACCGTCATAGGATGCCACCTTTCCAACAAGTCAGGAAAAAGACGCCGCATCCTTTCAACTTCTGTCCTGCTAGAGCTGCCCCGGTCAGTGCTGTTATTGTGAAGTGGAAAGTCTAGGAGCAACAACGGCTCAACTGCGAAGTGGTAGGTCACCCAAGCTCACAGAACGGGACCGCCGAGTGCTGAAGCACGTAGTGCGTAAAAACCTTCTGTCCTCGGTTGCAACACGCACTACCAAGTTCCAAACTGGCTCTGGAAGGAATGTCAGCACAAGAACTGTTCATCGGGAGCTCCATGAAATGGGTTTCCATGGCCGAGAAGCCGCACACAAGGCAAATATCATCATTCGCAATGCCAAGGGTCGGCTAGAATGGTGTAAAGCGCGCCGCCATTAGACTCTAGAGCAGTGGAAATGCGTTCTCTGGAGTGATGAATCATGCTTCACCATCTGGCAGTCCGACAGACGAATGTGGGTTTGCGGATGCCAGGAGAACGCTACCTGCCCAAATCCATAGTGCCAACTATAAAGTTTTGTGGAGGAAGAATAATGCTCTGTGGCCTTGTTTCATGGATCGGGCTAGGCCCCTTAGTTCTAGTGAAGGGAAATCTTAACGCTACAGCATACAGTGACATTCTAGACGATTCTGTGCATCCAACTTTGTGGCATCAGTTTGGGGAAGGCCCTTTCCTGTTTCAGCATGCCCCCGTGCACAATGCGAGGTCCATACAGAAATGGTTTGTCGAGATTGTTGTGGAAGAACTTGACTGGCCTGCACAGAGCCCTGAACTCAACCCCATCGAACACCTTTGGGATGAATTGGAACGCTGACTGCGAGCCATGCCTAATCGCCCAACATCAGTGCCAGACCTCACTAATGCTCTTGTGGCTGAATGGAAGGAAGTCCCTGCAGCAATGTTCCAACATCTAGTGGAAAGCCTTCCCAGAAGAGTGGAGGCTGTTATAGCAGCATAGGGGGGACCAATTCCATATTAATGCCCATGATTTTGGAATAAGATATTCGACGAGCCGGTGTCCACATTCTTTTGGTCATGTAGTGTATCTTGATTAGATAAGTATTCACCGCCCTGAGTCAATACATGTTAGAATCACCTTTGGCAGTGATTACAGCAGTGAGTCTTTAAAATAATTATTCAAGCTCTGTCAAGTTGGTTGTTGATCCTTGCTATGCAGCCATTTTCAAGTTTTGCCATATATTTTCAAGCCGATTTAAGACACCACTGTAACTAGGCCACTCAGGAATGAACATTCAATGTCGTCTTGGTAAGAAACTCCAGTGTATATTTGGCCTTGTGTTTTAGGTTATTGTCCTGCTGAAAGGTGAATTTGTCTCCCAGTGTCTATTGGAAAGCAGACTGAACCAAGTTTTCCTCTAGGATTGTGCCTGTGTTTAGCTCTATTCCATTTATTTTTATCCAAAAATAACTCCCTAGTCCTTGCCAATAACAAACGTACCCATAACATGATGCAGCCACTACCATGCTTGAAAATATGAAGAGTGGTACTCAGTGATGTGTTGGATTT
This sequence comes from Coregonus lavaretus, assembly GCF_964263955.1. Taxonomy (NCBI): domain Eukaryota; kingdom Metazoa; phylum Chordata; class Actinopteri; order Salmoniformes; family Salmonidae; genus Coregonus; species Coregonus lavaretus. Next base: position 43,382,721 of record NC_140009.1, on the reverse strand, counting down.
GCCCCAAACATAATGCTTTGTATTCAGGACAAAAAGTGAATTTCTTTGCCACATTTTTTGCAGTTTTACTTTACTGCCTTATTGCAAACAAGATGCATGTTTTGTAATATTTGTATTCTGTACAGGCTTTTCTTCATTTCACTCTGTCATTTAGGTTAGGATTGTGGAGTAACTACAATGTTGTTGATCCATCCTCAGTTATCTCCTATCACACCATTAAACTATGTAACTGCTAAAGAATCCCCATTGGCCTCATGGTGAAGTCACTGAGCGGTTTCCTTCCTCTCTGGCAACTGACTGGGTGCATTGATACACCATCCAAAGTGTAATTAATGCACCATGCTCAAAGGGATATTAAATGGCAGGTTTTCTTTACCCATCTACCAATTGGTGCCCTTCTTTGCAAACCATTGGAAAACCTTCCTGGTCTTTGTGCTTGAATATGTGCTTGAAATTCACTGCTCGACTGAGGGACCTTACAGATTGTATGTGTGGGGTACAGAGATGGGATAGTCATTAAAAAATCATGTTAAACACTATTATTGCACACAGAGTGAGTCCATGCAACTTATTTAGGCTTGCCATAACAAAAGGATGGAATACTTATTGACTAAAGACATTTCAACTTTTCATATTTAATTAATTTGTAAACATTTCTAAAAACATAATTCCACTTTGACATAATGGGGAATTGTGTGTAGATCAGTGACACAAAATCTCAATTTAATCCATGTTAAATTCAGGCTGTAACACAACAACATTTTGAAGTCAAAGGATGTGAATACAGCAGCACATCCTTCAAAACAAATCCTACCAGTAGATATTCATATCATAATATCACATACAGTAGGTAAAAAAAAAACATCAATAATATATTGAGGGAAATGAGGGAAGGGAATATCTTGTTAATATGACACACGCCTGTTTCCTGAATGATCTGTGGATGGTTATCACCGTGTCGGGCCCCACGAAGGACAATGTACGAAAGAGGAACAGTGCGTTGTGGAAGGACAGCTGTCTGTTTATTTGGGAGGAGAGTTAATGATTATCTCTGGGGGCCTCTGCTCTGCTTTGCTGTCAGTCGTGTGCTACTGCGGTGGGCGCTGTGCTGCAATCTGCTTGCCCTCGCCCGCCTTTTGTGTACCGAGAGAATACAAATGGTGGCCGTGCTAGCTGACACTTTGCCTTGGGGACTCCCAGGTGATGGCGTCACACAGAACAGGGTTTTAATAGAGCAATTTGTTTTCCGTCAAAACGCCACCCATCTCCTCCTCTCCTGCTGGCACAATGGAGCTATGAATTGGCTGAACTGCAAAGGGATTTTATTGATTCAGCCCTTTAATGGAGCTGTCTGTAATGAAACACAAATAAGAGAGTGAATTAGAGGGTTTGCATGTGTGTGTGTGTGTGTGTGTGTGTGTGTGTGTGTGTGTGTGTGTGTGTGTGTGTGTGTGTGTGTGTGTGTGTGTGGACGTGTTTAACTATTCTTGTGGGGACCAGAAGTCCCCACAAGAATAGTAAACAAACAAAACTCTGACCAACTGGGGACATTTTGTTGGTCCCCACAAGGTCAAATGCTATTTCTAGGGGGTTTAGGATTAAGGTTCGAATTAGTGTTAGGTTTATAATTAGGTTTAGGGTCAGGGTTAGGGTTAGGAGCTAGGGTTAGTTTTAGGGTTAGGGTTAGGAGCTAGGGTTACGTTTAGGGTTAGGGTTAAGGTTAGATTTTTGTGTTAAGGTTAGGGTTATGGTTAAGGGTTTAGGGTTTAGGTAAAATATGATTTTGAATGGGACTGAATTGTGTGTCCCCACAAGACTGTGTGTGTGTGTGTGTGTGTGTTTGTGTGCGTTTGTGCGTGCGTATTTACAAGAATACATGGTTTAGCCAAAAGAGAATGTTGTTAGCATAATTAGCTTGCCATTTAATACAGTTTAAAATTGTTAGCATAATTAGCAATGCAGTATAATTTACAGTCATCAGTAAATACAGTCATCAACTGCTTACTGTTGTTACAAAAAACATTGGACAGGAACACTGTCCAAACACTCGCTGTATGTACTTGAGAATTAATCTGTTTTAAGAGTCAAATCATCCACTGTGCAGATGTGATTAAGACTGAACAGTTTTAGCGATGAGATGCTAACTGAGCAGAGCGTAGCATAGCATAACATAGCAAAACCTAACCTAGCATAGCCTAGCATAGCATAGCCTAGTGGATGGCTGTGTGGAGCTCTATCAGTGGGGGTAGAGACCCTAGTGAATGGACAGACTGAAGAAGTGGAGTAGTCAACACTCTTCCTCTGTATTATTTTCTCACTAAGCAATGTTTTGTCCATCAGGGTGCAAGGTGGGAGGGGTGAGTTGGGGGAAGGAGTTCCTCTGGAGACCCTACAGAATCCAGCCGAATGGTAATGGACTTCTGATACATACTTTGCAAACTCTCTGTGGCCACCCCTTCCCTCCCACCCCTCAGCCCCACTCCCCTGTCACCTCCAGCCCCCACCCCTCCAACCTCTTCCATCCCGTGCACGCCCCAAACCCCTCCTCATCTCTCTTTCAACAAGAGCAGTTTGTCAGGGTCAGAAAGCAATTTTAAACTCCTATTAATGAGAGGGAGCGAGAGAGGAGGATAGAGAGAGAGACAGGAGGATAGAGAGAGAGAGAAATGTGAGGTAGTGGTGGGGAGGGAGGGACGGAGAGAGAGAGAAACAAGAGGGGTGGCGGGCAGGGATGTCAGCCATCAAAGCCATGGAGAAGAGAAGGCCAGGCAGTTGTGGGAATCCGGCCCTTTTTCCTCTCTAGGACTCTCTGGGTTCCGTGTGGTAATTAGAAGGCAGAAATGCAGCAGGGCCCGGGGCCCGGCCGAGATTCAGGATAGCCCCTCGGAGAGAGGACAATTTGCACTTCTACGGGAGCTGCCAGCAAGGATACAAAGAAGAGGAAAAGGGAAACTATGGTATCTTTTATCGGGCTGGACAAAGACGCCGCATCCTTTCAAAGAGGTCCCAAGAGTCTCCCCGGCGTTCCAGCAGGAGGAGGAGGTCCACCGAGACGTCAGGAACTTACTCACCCCGCCTCCCACACACACAGTCACATACACACACCTTCTTGATTGAACTTCTCATGGTGTCTGATAAGGTGCCAGCCGCAGCGACAGAACGTTTCAAAGGAGTCAAAGTCAGCGTGGAGTGTACAGTGTTACTTCCTGTTAGTACAAAGAACATGGTGGCTAGGCATATTTTTCAATGGTAAAACTACAACACCTTGAGCATATCTCTCCTGACGACTTCCATCACCTTGCAGACTGAATAAGTTAATACAAATTTCACAAATGTACAACCCTTTAAAATGAGTTGGCCTAATGCAATGTATTCAAGTTGCATTTGACCTCCCTCTCCCAGCCCGTTCTCAACTCTGTCGAGAAACTGAGCGAGGGTGGAACCAAAATGGCCGCCTATTACCTTTGACATTATCACCCAATCTAAAGAGGTTTGACCTCCCACGTCCCTAGAAAGTGAATGTGCTAGCTTTGAGTGGGCCTACCCCGACCCCCCACCCCATCCCTATTGAAGTGTGTCCAGGCAGCCATGGCAGTGGATGGGTCAAAGGTCAGATGGTTCATGTGATAACTTTTTGTACGGGCCCAGATGAGGCTTAAAACCGCTTTAACCCAGTGTCTTTTCTCTCACTCACTCACTCACTCACTCACTCACTCACTCACTCACTCACTCACTCACTCACTCACTCACTCACTCACTCACTCACTCACTCACTCACTCACTCACTCACTCACTCACTCACTCACTCACTCACTCACTCACTCACTCACTCACTCACTCACTCACTCACTCACTCACTCACTCACTCACTCACTCACTCACTCACTCACTCACTAGCCCCAGGTTTCGCCCCGGCCCAGCTCTGAAAGCTCCATTCACACACCCTCTAACCCAGGGATGTTTTTGCAATTCAATATTTTCACACGCAGCATCATTACTTTGGAACCGGACACTGGGCAGGATGAGGCTGGGGCTCCGGATCAGCACAGAGGAATCAGTGTCGGGATGGGAAGGACGGGGGTTCGGGTGAAATGAGGGGTAAATGGCCCATCTTGAAATGTTTTAGTGAAGACCCAACACCCTGTGTGCTCGGACACACAAGCGCGCACACATACCACTCTACTCGTTGTTTCACAAACAATCTGACTCCAGGTTAATGATGAAGGTGACCTAGTCTATGACAGTAACAAAGATCATATGATATACTGGTAGAATATGGCAATATAAGAATATCTTTAGAGAGAGAATATACCGTATATTCTCTTCCCATGAGATATTCAGTTTCTCTGCAGGTCTTTTTGGGGGACTATCTAATGCTGGCTATCTAATGCCGCAGAGGCCCAGAGGACTATCGGAATTGAAAGTGCATCTCAAAACAAATATTTGGAAATGAAGACAACAAAACGCATAATTAAGACTAGAAAGCATACATTTCCTAATAAAATAATAATACGCTTGAAAAGTACACTAATAATGAGAAGAGATTGAGCCACACATAAAAAAAAGGAAATATCACATTTACATAGGTATTCAGAGCCTTTACTCAGTACTTTGTTGAATCACCTTTGGCAGCGATTACAGCCTCGAGTCTTCTTTGGTATGCCGCTACAAGCTTGGCACACCTGTATTTGGGGAGTTTCTCCAATTCTTCTCTGCAGATCCCCTCAAGCTCTGTCAGGTTGGATGGGGAGTGTCGCTGCACAGCTATTTTCAGGTCTCTCTAGTGATGTTCGATTGGGTTCAAGTCCGGGCTCTGGTTGGGCCACTCAAGGACATTCAGAGACTTGTCCCAAAGCCACTCCTGCGTTGTCTTGGCTGTGTGCTTAGGGTCGTTGTTCTGTTGGAAGGTGAACCTTTGCCCCAGTCTGAGGTCCTGAGTGCTCTGGAGCAGGTTTTCATCAAGGATCTCTCTGTACTTTGCTCCGTTCATCTTTCCCTCGATCCTGACTAGTCGCCCAGTCCCTGCCGCTGAAAAACATCCCCACAGAATGATGCTGCCACCACCATGCTTCACAGTAGGGATGGTGCCAGGTTTCCTCCAGACTTGACGCTTGGCATTCAGGCCAAAGAGTTCAATCTTGGTTTCATCAGACCAGAGAATCTTGTTTCTCATGGTCTGAGAATCTTTAGGTGCCCTTTGGCAAACTCCAAGCGGGCTGTCATATGTCTTTTACTGAGTGGCGGCTTCTGTCTGTCCACTCTACCATAAAGGCCTGATTGGTGGAGTGCTGCAGAGATGGTTGTCCTTCTGTAAAGTTCTCCCATCTCAACAGAGGAACTCTGGAGCTCTGACCATCGGGTTCTTGGTCACCTCCCTGACCAAGGCCCTTCTCAGCCACCTCTAGGAAGAGTCTCGGTGGTTCCAAACTTCTTCCATTTAAGAAAGATGGAGGCCACTGTGTTCTTGGGGACCTTCAATGCTGCAGAAATGTTTTGGTACCCTTCCCCAGATCTGTGCCTCGACATGATCTTGTCTCTGAGCTCTACGGACAATTCCTTCGACCTCATGGCTTGGTTTTTGCTCTGACATGCACTGTCAACAGTGGGACCTTATATAGACAGGTGTGTGCCTTTCCAAATCATGTCCTATCTATTGAATTTACCACAGATGGACCCCAATCAAGTTGTAGAAACATCTCAAGGATGATCAATGGAAACAGGACGCACCGAGTATCATAGCAAAGGGTCTGAATACTTATATAAATAAGGTATTTTTGTTTTTTATTTCTAATATTTCTAAAATCTGTTATCACTTTGACATTATGGGGTATTGTGTGTAGATTGATGAGGAAAAACATTAATTTAATCCATTTTAGAATTAGGCTGTATTGTAACAAAATGTGGAAAAAGTCAAGAGGTCTGAATACTTTCCGAATGCACAGTACATACTTTGGTTGGTGCCTTCATTGATCGTGTCCCCACTAATAGGGTAACGTGGGTAACTAGCCCCCCTCAGAACAACGTCCAATTGCTGACACAAAAAAAGCAAAGGTTGGTAAAAATATGGTATATGGATGATGGTCATGCTTAGGCAAACAAACTATGAAAGGAAATAAGTGGCTACACTTTACACTTTCTTAGTTATTTAATGAAATGTTGTTTTTTGAAAGTACTGAAGTAATCTTTTTAGTATTTAACTCTTAAAAGCTAAAGTCTAGGTATCTTTTTTAAATTAAAATAATCAAATATTGAAACAAAATGGCATTAACAATCGCACTATTAATATCCTCACTATGATGAGGTTTTGATCTAACTTCCCTCTTTTCATGTTTGCGCCAAATCATATCTAAATCATCCTAAAGTGTAACTCAATGAGAAATTACAAATTAAAATCGGATTCTTCTATAAGAACAGGTCCTGTCTTTTTTTAAATAGCAGAAAACAAATAATTCAGTCAACATTAATTCCAGTTATTTACTATGGCGATATTGTCTATATGAATGCAGCTACTACTGTATTTAAGCCACGGGCGATATGTTCAGTACACATCATTGCATTTTGTGTCGGAAAGTAGGCTGGCCCTCTTTGAAGTCTAGTAGACCGATGCATTGCACTCTTTTTTTTCTATAAAGCCCTCTTGCATAAACTTCCGCCATTCCTTACCTCATTGTTAACCTTCAGACGTTTAAGTTACCAGACCCGGACTCAGGGATTGCTAACCCTGGAGATCCCTTCAATCTCCCCCGAGTTAGGTAAATCTGCTTTTAGTTTTTTTGCGCTTCTCACGTGGATTGATCTCCAACACTCCTTAAAGTTAGTGGAGTTGGTGCCTCTAGGGCAGTTCAGGCGGATGTCAGAGGGCCTTCTTACTGAAGAATCTGTTTGTTTCATATGATTGTGTTTTGCTTTTTGTGTTTTGTGTTTGCTTTTCATGTATTGTGTAATTTATGTTTATATACCTGCAGATAAGATGTGTATAGGTTACTTGCTGTTTATTGATGTGGTCATGCAGGGCTCATCTGCAAAACCGACTGTGGTCTCAGCATGACTCCCTGCTTAAATTAAGGTTAAATATTGATGTTTTTAATACATAGGTAAATACCACCAACGTTTGGTTTTGTGGTAATACACAACTCTCAATCTGAATCTGAAAGCCGGAACGAGAAGTAAAACTGTAACATCAAAACCCCGTCAAGCACACAGCTTTAGAAATAAGAGCAGGACTCCTCCAAAAGTGAGAAGTTAAGACCAAACGTGGTAGTAATGATTTGTTTGGCATGCCGACGTCTAAAGTGGCAGTGGAGGAAAATGAAGGTACTTGGTTTGAGGTTGTTTATACTTTTCCAGCGAGCCACACGATAGTTAATGAAATTAAACACACCAATAGTTGCCTCTCTCTCTGGAGTCTCCATAATCAACATGCCACCACCCGTTGAAATGTTTTAATGAAAATACATGGTGAGCCAGCGAGATGGACTAATTGTGTTGCAAACAGAGGGGGGTGGGGGGAAAGAAACATGCCATTGATATAATGAAGGCAATTTTCGGAGACAGACAGGAGAGGTTGAAGAGGCAGTAAAAGAAGCAGACCTTTCTTCTGAAAGGGGACTGATGCCTCTCTAACCCAGCTCACCATTCTTCCACCAGAAAGTTAAGTATTAAACAAATAGAGGTGCTGCCTGCTGCTGGCCTGGTGAAGTCTGCATGGCCACCAAATACCATTGGATAATGATAATGATGCCTCAATTACTTCTGAGAATCTCCACATTCCCCCCTCCCCTCTCCTCCCCCCCGTCAGACAGCAAATTTGTCAAAAGCCCAATGATCGTCTGACAGCGTAATCGTCCAGACCAGGGGGCTTTATTGTTGCAAATCAAATAACCTGATCTCAGAGAAGAAGGGAAGAGAGGAGAAAAAAATAGTCTTGTCACGGTTTTGCCGGAGCCCTAATGAGACACGACCTGCCCATCTTTGTGATTATGACAACACAGAAAGAGAGGGAGGGAGATGACATCGAACTTTGGGACTGGTAGAGACAGAGAGGGAGGGTGGTGGAGATATACAATTACGGGGGAGACCAGAGAGGGAGCCAACGCTTTAAAAGTACCGTCCAATAAGAGGGGGGCACTTTAAAGCAGCGCCACGTTAAACGTATCTCCAAGAGAAAAAATAGGAAGTCTCTGGGGAGGAGAATTTTGTCTCCTTATCTTTGTCTCTACAGGATGAAGGGAACATAAGGGTCTGGGGCAACATACCATTATGATAGGGGAAGCACAGTACAGCAGCAAGCCAGCAGGGAGTGAGTGAGTAAGATGTAAGTCAAGTGAGTATTTATTGTATGTGGGTAATTAACTAAGCAAGCAAACGCCTGTGGAATTTGAATTAAGTTATCAGGACCATAGAACACATTGAACTTTAAAAGAAAAGTTCTGTGCCATTTACCGCTGACTAGTCACAATGCAGAGCAATCCCCGGGATATTACCAGGGTTGTGGGTTCGATAAAATAATGTATGCGCTAACAGTAAGTCGCTCTGGATAAGAGCGTCTGCTAAATGACTAAAATGTAAATGTATATATTACATTTCTCTGAATCATGAGTGTTGCTTAAATGTGTTAATTACCCAGTCAACATCCCCTCTGTTTTTCAAAAAAATAAACAATGTCAAAAAGCGGGGATGAAATCACACCTAGGCAAAGTCGGAGAGATAATTATTGTGGTTCCATTCCACTAAAGAAATGATAAAGAAGCATGTTTTTTTACAGACATGGTCATGTTCATTAGGCACCAAATGGAAGAAAACAGAAAAAAAATGCAAGGGACTACATTTTTGTCATTTAGCAGACGCTCTTATCCAGAGCGACTTACAGTTAGTGAGTGCATACATTTTTTCATACTGGTGCCACGTGGGAAACGAACCCACAACCCTGGCGTTGCAAGCACCATGCTCTACCAACTGAGCTACATGGGACTACCTGGATTCAACCAATAAGAAATGCTCATCTTCTGTTGCAAAACGTTTTTTATAACCTATTTCAGTTGTGTGCCGTAATGAACAAGACCCAGGCCCTCTCTTAGTCTTTTCGGTTGTCTGGGTGCTAAGTTTCACTGACTCTCTGCTAGACATAGCACAGCACCGACTGGAATACGATACGCAGGCCGGGTCACACAGAAATGCCTTTAACTGAAGGGGAAATACTTTCATTTTGCCCCCTCGCAAATGTATACCACTCCGCAGTATGCCTCCTGTCTATTTATATCACATCTCATCTTCGGCACGCAAGTCAAACTGCCAAAACATTGGGAGATTGCAGCCCTTTACAAATATGGCAAATGAAGTCACATAGTAGTGAGGGGTGGTGGGCGGCGGAGAGATGTTCTCCATGTGGATCTGCTGGGGCCTAGTGTGGACGGACGGGTCCGACTGAGATCTCTGTCACACTGCCGTGATATACAGGGTCGTGTACATTATGCCCGAATGGGATGAAACAGGGAGGGACCACCTGGATTCGTCCAATAAGAAACACTCCTTTTTGTTTTCCGTTATATGTGGCTAGCAGTGCTATGCCGAGTCCACGTTGGGTTATGACATTATGTGTGACATTATGAGGCAGACCTGCAGGCAAGGTTAGGGCTTAGAGTACTGACTGGACTGCACTGCTCAAAAACAAGAGCAGGCTTCACAGGCAGCAGGCTGCATGGGGGTCGGGTGGGCCTCCCACACACACGTACACACACCTCCGACAAAGATTGGGGCTAACATGGCATGCTGGACAAAATAATTTATCCTGGGAAAATGTGTGTGAAAGAGTGTGTGTAAGAACGAGTAAGTGAGTGGGTGAATGGGTGGGTGAGTGAGTGAGTGAGTGAGTGAGTGAGTGAGTGAGTGAGTGAGTGAGTGAGTGAGTGAGTGAGTGAGTGAGTGAGTGAGTGAGTGAATTAGTGAGTGAGTGAGTGAGTGAGTGAGTGAGTGAGTGAGTGAGTGAGTGATTGAGTGGGTGGGTGAGTGACACCAGAGCTTCTTCTAAAAACGTAAAGATAGCTATGAACAAACCCCAGTCATATTCACCCAGACCACTACAGTTAATGAGTGAGTGCCGAGTACTATGGTCTCTTGAGTTTACAGAGACTGAGATGCAGCAGCACCATAGGAGAGTCCCCATGATTTCCAGTAGCGGTGTGTGGGTAAAATCACTGTAAAATCACTACTAAACAACTATTGATTTAGAACCACGGAGAGTTACCACAAGTCGCAAAAAAAAAATACATCATCTAATCACCTATGCTTAGTCTAATCAGTGGCAACTAAAAGATACCAAAAACGATTTAGTCCAATCAACGTAAGCTAAATATGATGTGGCTGTCCATGTTACGGATTTCTGTGTGTGTGTGTGTGTGTGTGTGTGTGTGCGTGCAAGTAGAAAAAACCTGTTGACTCACCCTACTTGTAGAGAAATGCCTATGTCATCCTCCTCTTTCATGTTGCCGAAACGGTCTATGACTCTGTCATACAGTACACACCTTTAGTTTTTGTTGTCCTAGGCTACCTGGCTAAAATGCTTGCTCGCTAGCCTAACTTCCTTTCATGGGCAACGATGCGCCAGGCCAGCTAGTTAACATTAGCTCACTACATCTAGCTACATGTTGAACTTCCAGTCCAGGGTCACAATGTATGAATTTATGGTTGGAACAGAATCGCAGTTATAATCATTGGCCAGCACAGAGAATTCAGTAAAACCACAAGTCCAAAACCCTATCTCCATCTATGGCTAATTTAGGAATGGGATGATTTTAGCTAGCTAGGTAGCCACCGGAGGACAATGACACAACGAGCTGCAACAATTCAATTTTTCTGTCAATTACGTTTGGTTTCTGATGTTATGTGATAGGTGTGAAGCCAAATCCAAACTGGCTTCCCTTGACACTGTTTTTGTGTTCACCAGGACCATTCACAGCTGAGCTCACTCAGTTTAGCTCAAGCTGATTGGCTATTATTTCATTTTTTTAAATATCAAGGGAGGCCAAATGTTCGCTGGCTTCCCTTGCATTCAATGCTAAGGTCTGCAACAATGTCATACTCTTTTTGACCAGACAGCATCAGATAGATGGGCTACACATACAGAGACAGAGGGGCGCTGTTTCTTTCACATGGATGCTTTCTCCGGTGAGATATATTCAGCCTCTTGCGAATTGAATGAAATGTATTAAACACAGAGAGTCAAATTATAAATTATTTTTTATGTATTTTGTATCTTTTTCTTAGAAATTTGTTTTGGGGAAGCCTGGCTTCCCTTGGCATCCACGAATACATGCCACTGATGATTACAGCACTAAACCTCCAAGTGACAATTAGGCAAAGGAGCCTGGTACTCAAATGTGCTACTAACAATAAAGGCTACTACTATCTTATCATACTGCAGCCGTGTCTGTTTAGTCCTATACTACTACTTCCTCTGTCCTTCAAAAAACCTTGTGGAATTATTTTGTGTTAGCGCCTAATCTTTCGTGTAGGCTACCTGAACTAAGTCTTGTGTCAGCCATTTTAGACAGTGTAAGTCTAGGGGTCTTGGGGCCTAAGCGTTTTACATGTATTACCTTTGAGTGTTTTCTTCTGATTGTCAAACAAATCACTTCAAAAAGTAGGCTACCTGCGCATGTTCATCCACTCCAAAATAATACCCGCATCCAAACAGTGCACCAGCCATTGTATTAATGGAAAGAGACATCTGTTACAAAACATTTGACGATTGTCATTAGCACTACATTATTGTAGCCTGAATTAATTGATGCGTCTTGCTGACAAAAGTACCTTTTTTATAAAAAGAAAAGTCGGGACACCTGAAAAGGGGTTAAAATACGGGACGCAAATACAACTGTGTCTGTCCGGTTGCCCAAGCTCATCGGTGCGGGAAACTGTGAGGGCCCAGTTGATAATGTTGCAAGTTCGCTAGCGGGCTAAACTCAGTCGATACAATGTTTGCTAGCCAGTCGATACATTGTTTTGCTAGAGAAAGCTCAAGACAGACAGAGAGAGAGGCAGACAGGCGGAGTAGGGAGATTAATGCTATTGAAAGAACCTGGTTTAAACCATGACAGAGAGGTGGGGGTGTTTGCTTAATTTGGAATAAGCTTTTATTTTCATATTTACCACTGTATCAGTACAAATTGCATTTTAAACAAATAGGAGAATAGTTGCATTTGAGACTCCCACAAGCTCATGTCTTATTCGGAGGTCTGAGCCCCGTAATTCGCACAGTGGTCATGGGTCTGGTTTTATTAACTCTGACAAAACATCAGAGGCTGTACTACAACATGACATGGGCTCATGATCCTGCAGTCCATCTAAAGAAGCCACTAAAGAGAGAGCAATGCTATCTAGCAATAACTGCTTCCACAATTATTGATTGGCTACATTACAAGGAGGCTATGGGAGCAATCAGAAAATATGTTTTGCCCTACATTAGTGATGATTCAATGTGATGCAGTAAGTGTGTGAGCGAGAGAGAATGTGAGAGAGAGATAGCAATAATTTTTCTTTCAGGTAACTCTTTACACTTGTACGCCTATACAGTTTGAAAATGGCAGATTTGGACACTGATAAGTGCCAAAATTGGAATGCAGTGACTGTACAGTAAGTAACATGCTATACATGACATAAGAGCTCAAGGTCTCCGCTTCACAGCTCTCTATGTGTTTTCACTGACAGCCATTCTGAACTTGAGCACCACACACAACAAAGAAGTTGTCCCCATCCCTCCTGCTAATTGGGCAACTTTTGTACATTTTTTGTCGTCTAAGTGAGGGAAATGCTGTAAATTAAGAGGACTCGATGTATTTAGAAATATGAGACGTTGAGGATTATAATAAATGCAGCTTTGATGTCACACAAGCAAGCCAAACACCTGTGAGTCCAAATGTGCACTTCACATTTCCATAACATAAAGCTGATGTAATATACAGTGTCAACGTTTAGGATCACTATGTTTGATGTACAGTTACAGGATGACATGGCAATATACTCAGGGATGTCCTGAACAGAATGAGCCTGTTTGTTATATTGTGAAGAGAATGTGCCGCAGACCACGCATCTGAATGCACTCATGACTCCATTTTAAGCGCACCAAAATTAAGATCTGCTTCTATGAATTGCCTTGTGAAAGCCTAACACTGTAAGATCATGTTTTATAATTGAATAATGTTGGTAATAGAACAAGCTTTCAGATTATGCCCACCTGACCCAGATTGCAATTCATAATGGACAATTTCTGGATTGCGTAAACAACAACAGTAATTGTGTGATGGCGGGGATGCAGGGGGCACAGCTAGGAGAGCAACAACAGCAAAAAACTCATAGTTGAAGACTTATTTGAGTCATAAAAGTGCATTCAAATTACTTAGGAATTGTGCACACTTTGGAGAGGTGTGTGACCACTTGGAGACACCAGTTTGACCTCTCACTCAAACCCTTGTCATTTTCTTGTCTTACTTTGCACCTACCCCAAATTTTCAGATTTCATTAACAACAAATGCAGCGAAAAGTACAATGTCAGGTTAAGTCTTCTGTCAGGTGAACTGTTTTGTCCTCACCTTTAGTCTAATAATTTTCCCATAATCTCCAAACTGTTCCCTTTTAATTGCTACCATGGTTATGCATATGCTTTCCATATTTCTTATGTAAGAAACATTTCAATTTAGCCCTATCCATATAGGCCAATTCCCACAAGTGTAAAGGGTTCAAATGTGTCTTCAGTGAATACATATTATTGGAAGTGAGCACTCAACCAGCTAAATAAAAGTCTACCTCTCATGTCTTCATATGATGCTTCTTTTTGGAAGACCTAGGAGGCTGATAGTGATAGGTCGATCAGTCAACATTTACATAATAGGGATTTTCTAGAGGTTGTTTCGCGAGCCAATGCTAACTAGCGTTAGGGCAATGACTGGACGTCTATGGGTATCTGCTAGCATGCTTTTCAATGCTAGCAGATACCCATAGACTTCCAGTCATTGCGCTAACGCTAGTTAGCATTGGCTCGTGAAACGACCTCTAACTTCCTTCATACTGGACACAAAGATATAAACATGGTATCCACGCGTTCATCTGACTCTGGGGAAGTAGGTAAAGGGCATCATTGCCAAAATCCCTAAGTATCCCTTTAAAATCCTACAGCAGAGCTATTCAATTCCGGTCCTGGAAACATTTCTGGTTTGGGATTTTTGTATGGTTCTTGAAAGAACCGTCCCGTTTACGGTTCTTCAGTGACCCTCAAATGGTTCCCCTATGGCAGTGTTTCCCAACCCTCTCCTTGGTCCCCCCAGACGTTTCACATTTTAGTTTTAACCCTAAAGGAGAGGGTTGGGCATCGCTCTCAATAACCTTACTTGGTTACACCTTTCACCTTTATTTGTGTAGCTAACCAAATTGTAAGTCTACATTCCAAAAATGTATTTCCAGATAAAAGTGATTTAATAGACTTTAAAATGGGTAGGCCTAATTGATTATAATGTCGGTTGCATGAGCATGTTCGTCTGTCTGTGTGTCTGTGTGTGTGTGTGTGTGTGTGTGTGTGTGTGTGTGTGTGTGTGTGTGTGTGTGTGTGTGTGTGTGTGTGTGCGTGCGTGCGTGCGTGCGTGTGTGTGTGTCCCTTCAAAGCATGTTCTTCCCCCTGTGCAACTTCAAATGTTGACATAAATTACGCTAAATTACAATTTCTTAAACTTCACATCAGTGGATAAATTGAATTTAACATGTACTTTTAGCATTAGCGAATATGCGGCCTAATTAAACATAACACACACGCAGACTGTATTTACACAGAACATATAGCCATGTCAAACCATCATACAATTTTACAATATGATTCTTATAGAAATCATTCAAGATCCAATTGTGAAGCATCTGCATAGGTAGCCTATCTACTGGCCAGATTGCTGACATACAGACGCACCGATACTCCATTTTCATTTGCTCGGTTTTAGACACGAGGTAGGCTTGCTGTAGTAGCCTACTGGAGAAGTCACCTGTAATGTTCAACAATTGAATCCTGCCTTAACCGCATGTTGTCAGCACACATCTGTTGTTTCAGACCGAATTGCAAACATTTGAACCATAGGATAGGCCTATAAAGACAAAAAATAAAATAAGTATTGTCTAATAAGAGGGGTAAAATGTACACAAGCAATTTATGCCAGTGGAGGTCAACAGAGGAGATAGCCTGTGCCATTCCGCATACAATTGAATTAACTGTCCCGAGAAACGTCTAACAAACACTTTATCCTGCCTCAAATGACAAAAGCAAACAAAAGACAACTTAAAATATTGCAAGCAAAATATGACTTAGATTGTATTGTAATACTGTAGGCTACAGCATATGACTCAAATTAGTATATAAAAGTGTAATAATAATAATAATAATAATAATAATAATAATAATAATAATAATAATATAATAATAATAATAATAATTGTTATAATAAATAATAGGCCTAATAATAATAAATTGTGCAATTTTGAAAGTAAACAAATTGTCCTTTAATTTATGAAAGATATATATAGGCCTACCTTTTTAGGTAATATAAGATATACAAACTAAAAAACAATCATCTAAATTACAGGCCACCTGGCTATGATACCATGTAACATGTTCATGTAAACATGTAAAACTGTTTGCAAATATCACTACATATCCAAATAGGCCTATGCTGTACATGTGGGGAAATACCGGGCCGTCACAGCATTTATTGATCAATGCGAGCTTATCCATTTCGACACCGCTCAGGGAGGCGATTCTGAGTGCCGAATCCCTGTGGATTTGAGGATTCTGGACCGGGCAAGTCTGTGTAAATCTCCTTAAATCCTTAGGACTATGACAACTCTGTCGAAATCAAAAAAGGTGCCACCGCTACTTAAATTATGCCAATAACAGTTTGGGGGGAAATGTAATAACTGTAGCCTGCTATAGGCCTATTCTACAGGTAGAGTATGACAATTATCCCACGGTGTGTAAACCCTATGTAACTGCACAAGTATCATATAGGCGTAAGGCCAACATGTTGTCAACAACTCGGACCCAGCTTTAAATATCACAAGGCCATATTCATATGATATTATTTTTCCTTATAACTTCTTAGTTCCAACTTCTTACTACAACACAAGGCGAGCCAAGTTGGGTCGCTAAGGTCTGAAAGCTCAGCAAGAAGTGAATAATTATTGCCGAGTGAGAGGTCTCCTCAAAGTCATGCAGGCATTTATGTTAAATACACTCGGATCAAAAGGCAATAAAGATGACGGTCTATTTCATTTACTATGAAAAAGAACTTCCTGAATTGATAACGATTCTCACTGAGCGCTGGGCCTACTTTCTCTTTGCAAAGACTTGACAAATATCCGCGCGTGACACAGACAATTATCAGCATAAAATTCAGAAAAACCTTAACCAAACATATACAAGCACGATTAAAAGAAACGCAACTTGCAATCTAATAGTTTATTTCTGGTTCCAAACACAATATGTAACTGTTGAAATGTTTA
Source organism: Coregonus lavaretus (assembly GCF_964263955.1). NCBI lineage: Eukaryota > Metazoa > Chordata > Actinopteri > Salmoniformes > Salmonidae > Coregonus > Coregonus lavaretus. The sequence continues at coordinate 43,366,191 of NC_140009.1, read as the reverse complement.
CATGTTTTGTCCTAATTGACCAAAAAATGATTGATCATAATGCGTTGAAAATGGAGGAGGTATACAACCAACGTATTAGGCTTCTCGTTTACAGCAAGGTCATTTCACCATGTTTGTTAACATAGCCTAATTGTTTGTAAAATAATCCCACGGTGAAATATAAACAAGCGATTTGCCTTCATTAGAAAAGTAACATGCCTTAAATCTGAATATGTTGACTTTGGATTACCAAAGGCCATATACAAAGTTTTTCAGAGCCATATGCTAAAGTTAAAATCAACTACTTCCTAAATAATTGTAAATTTCTTATGCGTTCAGATTCGTTAACAGGCTACTGACTGATTCAATTCATTAGGCTATACATTTCACTGAGCCCTCACTGGTTTACTCTGCATTCATCTGCTCGAAGTTCTGCATTTGCAATGACCAACTGCTACATGTCCATAATCGAAACTCAATTTGAAATAATAGATAACACTCATAACCAAAAATGCATCCTCGTTGTAGTATCAAAATATGTGTAACACACATGATTGCTTTACCTTTTATGCAGAAAACAAATAACACGTAAATTGATTATATGCATTTACAGAAAAAGCCAAGTGTATTCATGCATGCGCAATAAGCAAAGCAATTGGAAGGATATCAGAAACCAAGCTAAGAAACATCCTTCTTTCTACACAAACATCTACGCGATGTTCACAAACATTTTAATGACTTTTTTCCGTATATGAGGAGAGCAACAGTCCGTAAAGTAGCGGGACACCTTCTTGCACAAGAACCATTATTGAATCCCATTCCCCGAATGAGGAACAAAACACCATAGTAGTTCAGCGGTCAGAGGGAAAAAAACCGACTTCGTGGATGCATTTTCTTCTAAGGTAAAACGGACTTGGATAAAATGCTGCGTGAAAATAGCAATTTCTTTCAGATTTCACATTTTAAAGTCTCCCACTTGTCGTCAATGAAGCTTGTGCGGAATGTGCGCACAACTCGGTCTCAATTTTCTGCTCCTTCTGTCGCCATGAGCAATGCTAGAGCGCCCACTATTTCAAAAAACAGGAATATTATTTCACAAGACTTGGAACAACTCAATAAAAAAGTTACTACCCCTTTCGAAAACGTTTAGCTAACTTTCGGGTAACGATTCTTCGCTGTTTCTAACCTCTGAGACAATAAATCAAAACTACTCTGCCGCGCAGTTTGTATGGCAATGTTTTTTCTCTCCCATATCTTTTATACAAAACCACCAGCAGTGTTTCTCAGCATATATGAAAGTTCTGAAGTTGGGAACAAGCGAACCCAAGGCTGCAACAGCGAGAAGGCTGGAGACACGGACTAGGATGTTTTAAGGTTACTATTCACATGAAGAGCTAAATTATATCTACGAGGACAAAGAAGCGTCCGCCTAAGGAACTGATTAATGACAATGACACATTGGTGACGAGAGTTCGAGCCGCCGACCGAAAGCGTAAGAAGGGAAAAATACCTACTTTTGGCCAGTTTTCTCGCCCTAGCCTTGGATCTCATCTTGTCGACTTGTAGATTCCTCTCGTCCTCCGTGAGCCCAGAAGCAGCAACAACACTATCTTCATCTCCCAAGCATTGTCAGTTTGGACACCTTCGCACATGCGCACAGGCCATTCAATCTGACACCCTCGTCAGGGCCAAAAAAACTTTGCAATGTATTCATCATCATTACTTTTTTGTCTTATCCTCTCCCATTTAGATCACTTATCTCTTCCCCTCCTCCCCCCTCTCAGCACCATCTCGGATCTCCCCTCCCTCTCCCCTACCACCGCCATTGCCACTACCAGCACCTTCTTCACTACCCCTTTAAGAGCAATAACTTATTTTTCTCAAACCTGTGGGATCCGGACTAGCAATGGACACAGCATGATAGCCTATGTGATGGGGTCAACGTCGAATCCCTCAACTGCAAGGTGATTGTTATCAAATATCACTATTGATCATTCAAAATGATCACATAAAAAATATAATTTAAGGTAAAGTAAAAACAATAAGGAAAAATAAGAAATTGCTTACTATTGTTATTACTGGCTATTATTATCAGCCTATGTATTATTAGCCTATTATTAGGCAATGGTTATGAATATGATGGCTTTAATGTTACCGTTGTTCTTCTCATTATTAGTATTGTTATAATAATGAATTACGAGAAAGATATGCCCCATTCTATTACAGTAGGCTATCTCAAAAGATGTTTAGACTATATTTACAATTGATGCTATTGACGTCTCATCTGGCATGGTGTTCAAATGTAGGCTACTCAAATTCCACGTTCTTCAAGCGGTTATTTTTGACTCTAATTTAAATTCATACGTTGGAGTCCAAATCAAATGACATTTTATTTGTCACATGCTTCGTAAACAACAGGTGTAGATTAGCAGTGAATTCATGATATAGCTCTCCGTATGAAAATGTTGCATGCTTTGCCCCCGAGCAAGCCACACGAAACGGCAGCTGTTGATGCATGCATCCGCCTACTTTCAATAGACGAGACGAGGCTAGGGATATGAGCGGGCTGGTTTAAATGAATTGTATTTCTAAAGGAAGCATATTAAGTCAAGGTCTTTTTAATTTAAACGATGCTTTATTTCTGCACACCTATCCTCTCCGAGCACCATGGAGCAGATGTCATACTTAGCTACTAAAAAGTAATGAATGAAAACATGGAGCGCCATTGGGTCACAAGGACTCCAGGTAAACCCAGCGAGGAGGAATAGGTTGTGAATGTCAACTGTAAGTATGACTTTGCCTTACACATGTTTTGCGTTAGCGTGCATAATAATAATACTATGCCATTTAGCAGACGCTTTTATCCAAAGCGACTTACAGTCATGCGTGCATACATTTTTGTTTTTGGGTGGTCCCGGGGATCGAACCCACTACCTTGGCGTTACAAGCGCCGTGCTCTACCAGCTGAGCTACAGAGGACCACATGGCACTCAGAAGTGCCGTGTGTATGACAGCAGGCGTCTGTTGCTCGTTGCATGCATATTTACAGGCAATGTTAGGTGTGCGGTCGATTTTAGTTGGATGGTAGGTTATATGCTCTGTAGCCTTCTCTGCAGCCCATAACGCAGCTAAGCAATTGAAATAGGTAAGTCTGTAGGCTACTGTATGTATGAATTAATACAATATTTACAGTGAACTACATGGATGTTGAATGAAAGAAAGGCGACTATTCCTATAGTCCTGTACTAATCCACATGTTGGCTAGGTATGATTAAACTGTTAAATTGAAGCAGTGAAGAAAACAACCTACCTAGTCAAACAAATATCAGGAAAGTATAGGCCTATCCGACAACAAAAAGCATGGTTATTCGGCATAATGCATTATTCGCATTTGAAGTTAATTTTATTATCGGTCATATTGCATGCAGTTAATTGACAATTATGATAAACCACATTGCTGTATCATCGTTATTCTAATAATTATGATTAATATATTGTAAGGATTATTATTATTAATATTATTATTATTAGCAACAACTTCGACGATAGATTTTCATTCACAGGCCTACATGTAAAACCAAATCATGCATGTTATGTTCATAAAAAATCTACATAAAAATTGATGTATAGCCTACAATTTGAAAACATAGTCCTAGAAAAGAAACGAGTTGCATGATTACTTGCATGCCCAGGAGATTGATCTCGGAGCGAGTTACATTTTGTGATTTGTAAACGGGAAAACGGTGCCTCTTCGGAAGATATAGACCCATTAAGACCGTTAACCAAACAACCGGTGGGATGAAAGCCTTGACGAAAGTATTATTATTATTAATTAAATAATAAATAATAATAATAATACTTTTGTCTCTATTCATTACTAATGTATTATTATTATTAGTAGTAGGCCCTATTGCCTTGGTTTTAATTATTGGGCTATTATGGTCGTTTTGGGGATAAGATGGAATAGGCCTAAGTAACATGGGGACTTGAATATTCACCAAATATTGCAATTGCATATTAAATCCAATGCATGATACTATATTTTGAAATGTATGGGGGAAAAAACATAGCCTACATCAGCACAGGACAACAATCACTTGAACCATAATTTATAATTTCATTTTAAGCTGTACAAGTTAACCATGCATTCAACATGCCATGTGGCTGACAAGGCGTCCACATTTCCTCTAAAATAGCAATTGGGACAAATTTAGTAATTTCAACTATTGATCTAACAGTGAGCAAATATTGTTTGTGGAATCATATGTTGCCAAAAAAGTCATTATAACCGAGTGACATTGAGCCAACAATCGTTAGGTTAGTATTCATTTCATGTATCAGTGCTACTTTGTTTAGCCTACTCCTGGGTGTCTAAAAGTAGGACAGAATGACGACTTGGAATATCAATAGTCTTGTCTCTATCGATTGATTGCATCGATAGCATTTCCTGTTTAAGTGAAGTAAGAAATAAAAAGGGCCATTCAACAGCAGTTTTCTATATATTTTTTTCACTCCAAAATGTTTACACCAGCTCTCCAGAACAATGTAAACGTGCGCCAAATTTCTCTCTCACAATGGCCTGGACAAATTATTTCAAATGGTGGGTGCAACGCCTTTTTTAAGAGCAATTAACTGCGACTACCCTTCTAAAGAAAAGTGTTGCTCTTCGGCACCCGTTCATTTGGGGAATAAGTTTCTGCGTCATTTAAACGTCTGCCTTTTACGAGCTCAACGGGATGGCTGTGTAACCACTCATTTTGGAGTATTTTTTTCCTAGATTGTTGCGAATTTCCTGCGGTTTTAACACCGTAGGCAGAGCGGCTGGCCCAGACCCCGGAAGAGAGGTGTGCTGCTGCAATCCGGGTTGCAGCAGCAATATCCGTTTATTATTTATTTTTTAATCTACAGGGTGTCAATCCAATATGCTAATCTATCAAAAACAAAAAAAATCCTATGGCTATACATAGCACCGAACATCAATCTTCGAATTGATTGATTTTAGATTAAATGTAAAACAGTGCTTTGAAACACTGCATTATCTTGTGCATTTGTTATTTATCTATTACCTATTCCATTTAGGCCTATACATTGGCATATACACATAGGCTACATACACTAAGGTATGTGGACACCTGCTCGTCGAACATCTCATTCCAAAATCATGGGCGTTAATATGGAGTTGGTCCCCAGCTTTGCTGCTATAGCCTCCACTCTTCAGGGAAGGCTTTCCATTAGATGTTGGAACATTGGTGCGGGGACTTGCTTCCATTCAGCCACAAGAGCATTAGTGAGGTCGGGCACTGATGTTGGGCAATTAGGCCTGGCTCGCAGTCAGCGTTCCAATTCATCCCAAAGGTGTTCGATGTGGTTGAGGTCAGGGCTCCGTGCAGGCCAGTCAAGTTCTTCCACACCGATCTCGACAAACCATTTCTGGATGGACCTTGCTTTGTGCACGGGTGCATTGTCATGCTGAAACAGGAAAGGGCCTTCACCAAACTGTTGCCACAAAGTTGGAAGCACAGAATCGTCTAGAATGTCATTGTATGCTGTAGCGTTAAGATTTCCCTTCACTGGAACTAAGGGGCCTAGCTCGAACCATGAAAAACAGCCCCAGACCATTAATCCTCCTCCACCAAACTTTACAGTTGGCACTATGCATTTAGGCAGGTAGCGTTCTCCTGGCATTCGCCAAACCCAGATTCATCCGTTGAACTGCCAGATGGTGAAGCATGATTCATCACTCCAGAGAACGCGTTTCCACAGCTCCAGAGTCCAATGGTGGTGAGCTTTACACCACTCCAACCGACGCTTTGGTTGCACATGGTGACCTTAGGCTTGTGTGCAGCTGCTCAGCCATGGAAACTCATTTCATGATGCTCCTGACGAACAGTTATTGTGCCGAGGTTGCTTCCAGAGGCAGTTTGGAACTCGGTAGTGAGTGTTGCAACCGAGGACAGACGATTTTTAAGCGCTACGCACTTCAGCGGTCCCGTTCTGTGAGCTTCTGTGGCCTACCACTTCGCGGATGAGCCATTGTTGCTCCTAGACATTTCCACTTCACAATAACAGCACTTACAGTTGACCAGTGAGAAATTTTACAAACTGTTTTGTTGGAAAGGTGGCATCCTATGACAGTGCCATGTTGAAAGTCACTGAGCTCTTCATTCTACTGCCAATGTTTGTCTAAGAAAATTGCATGTCTGTGTGCTCTATTTTATACACCTGTCAGCAACGGGTGAGTCTGAAATAGCCGAATCCACTAATTTGAAGGGGTGTCCACATTCTTTTGTATATAGGCCCAGACCTATGCATATGTGTGAGTGCACTGCGCAAAGAGATGTCAGTGGTCGAATTTCCTCGATTTACATTTTAGTCATTTAGCAGACGCTCTTATCCAGAGCGACTTACAGTTAGTGAGTGCATACATTATTTTATTTTTTTATACTGTCCCCCCGTGGGAATCGAACCCACAAACGCCATGCTCTGCAACTGCCTCTGCAACGCAATGCTGCAAGGCAAACGCAGTGTTCCATTGGAAATGAATGTGCTTCTGGTGCACCAAAATGCAATGACACTGTCGGTGTGATCGAGGACTCAATTTCGATAATTGTGCCGCATGCATATTGTAGCCTAGGCCTGCATTCATGGGGGCATTTATTTATAAGTAAAGTTCAAGTTTATTGATCAGTGACATATGAAATAAACTGGCCGTGGAGTGGATAGAAATATTCAGACACTTTATCAAGGTCAAGGAATAAAATTGTAGTGTATAATTTATGTAACCTATAGCCTAGTAGTGGTAAACTATAGACTATCCGCCAATGTTAGTATTAAAACGACAATTATTAAAACGACAAATATAGTTTTATAATGAATATTTACTAACAATGTAGGCTATTATAAGGCTAATAATTGTATTATGTATGTATGTATAAATTAATTTAGGAATGTAGGATGTAATGATGATGATGGAGGTGGTGGTGATAACCATGATTGAAATCGTCATAATCATCTTCAGCTCCACCACCACCATCCTCATCATTAAGGCTTTTCTCATACAGTTTCAACCCATCATCGGTTAGTTGAAAGCTCTGAAGAAATTAGAGCTAGAACGGATATCAGGCGTGACGCTGCAGGCCCAGTTCAAACAATATGGGAATGGGGTGGTCTGTGGTCCGGGACTCCGCGTGCTGTTTTCCCCGACACAGCCTGAAACACAAGCTGTATCCAATGAGATAACGGAGCTGTAAGTTATATGTGAAATAGAACACCTTGCCGTCAGGATTTGGGACAGAGCAGAGATGGGGCTGCGTGCTTTGTGAATTATGGGAGTATTGTAAATTTGTGAACAGTAATTCTGCCACAGCCAATGTAATGGGAGAGTAAACATGGTAACTGGAGGAAACTCCAGGTTGCAGGCTACTCACACATACACACAGAGAACTGCCTACCCTCTGCTCCCTCTCTCGGTCTGGTGTGTGTGTGTGTGTGTGTTCCTCTCGCTCCCTAGCTCTCCCACGCGCACAAACGTTTTACTCCTAGACGGCGCTATTGTGACTGCGCATCAAATAACTACCAGACTGTCGAGTGTCGACACTTGGGATACTGTAAACATTTATAAAGGGACAGCCTCACTGGAAAAAAAACTTTGTTTTTAACGACAATTGTGGGGATCTATTTGTCCATCACTCGCCAACATTTAGCTTACAATGTCAAGATGTACCAATGCCCTAAACCTGCACAGCCGATAAATTAATCTATAATTAGAATATTTCCCTTTAAGTTGGTTTAAGTGGGGAGCACAGACAGACCACTCCGAGCCAAGGTTTTTGGCTGACGCACTGGAGCGGGCCTACTCCCGGCGCAGCTCTGACTGGTCCTTATTTTGTACTCGGGCTAATGAAGTCCCAAAAGCGGACCGTGAAGTTGCCTTGGTAATCATTAGCCATTGATTGGGTTTAAGACGTTGAGCGTCTTTGGGAAATGGGAAATCTGACCGCTAATCCTAGACACTTCTTTCAGTCTTTTTCCTGTGTTAAGGCGCAGTCAGCGACTGTTAGTCCATATAGCCTAAAATGTGGAAATAAATGGAAGATACAGTTGAAGTCGGAAGTATACATACACTTAGGTTGGAGTCATTAAATCTCGTTTTTCAACCACTCCACAAATTTCTTGTTAACAAACTATAGTTTTGGCAAGTCGGTTAGGATATCTACTTTGTGCATGACACAAGTAATTTTTTCCAACAATTGTTTACAGACAGATTATTTCACTTATAATTCATCGTATCACAATTCCAGTGGGTCAGAAGTGTACAGACACTAAGTTGACTGTGCCTTTAAGCAGCTTGGAAAATTCCAGAAAATGATGTCATGGCTTTAGAAACTTCTGATAGGCTAATTGACATCATTTGAGTCAATTGGAGGTGTACCTGTGGATGTATTTCAAGGCCTAACTTCAAACTCAGTGCCTCTTTGCTTGGCATCATAGGAAAATCCAAAGAAATCAGCAATGACCTCAGAAAAAAAATTCACAAGAACTCCACAAGTTTGGTTCATCCTTGGGAGCAATTTCCAAATGCCTGAAGGTACCAGGTAGCTTAGTGGGTAAGAGCGTTGTGCCAGTAACCGAAAGGTCGCTGGTTCTAATCCCCGAGCCGACTAGGTGAAAAATCTGTCGATGTGCCCTTGAGCAAGGCACTTAACCCTAATTGCTCCTGTAAGTCGCTCTGTATAAGAGCGTCTGCTAAATGACTTAAATGTAAAATGTACCACGTTCATCTGTACAAACAATAGTACACAAGTATAAACACCATGGGACCACGCAGCCGTCATACTGCTCAGGAAGGAGACGCGTTCTGTCTCCTAGAGATTAACGTACTGGTGCAAATCAATCCCAGAACAACAGCAAAGGACCTTGTGAAGATGCTGGAGGAAACAGGTACAGAAGTATCTATATCGACAGTAAAACGAGTCTTATATCGACATAACTTGAAAGGCCACACAGAAAGGAAGAAGCCACTGCTCCAAAACTGCCATAAAAAAGCCAGACTACGGTTTGCAACTGCAAATGGGGACAAAGATCGTACTTTTAGGAGAAATGTCCTCTGGTCTGATGAAACAAAAATAGAACTGTTTGGCCATAATGACCATTGTTATGTTTGGAGGGAAAAGGGGAATGCTTGCAAGCCAAAGAACACCATCCCAACCGTGAAGCACGCGGGTGGCAGCATCATGCTGTGGGGGTGCTTTGCTTCAGGAGGGACTGGTGCACTTCACAAAATAGATGCCATCATGAGGAAGGAAAATTCTGTGAATATATTGAAGCAACATCTCAAGACATCAGTCAGGAAGTTAAAGCTTGGTCGCAAATGGGTCTTCCAAATGGACAATGACCCCAAGCATACTTCCAAAGTTGTGGCAAAATGGCTTAAGGACAACATAGTCAAGGTATTGGAGTGGCCATCACAAAGCCCTGACCTCAACCCTATAGAAAATGTGTGGGCAGAACTGAAAAGGCGTGTGCGAGCAAGGCGGCCTACAAACCTGACTCAGTTACACCAGCTCTGTCAGGAGGAATGGGCCAAAATTCACCCAACTTGGGAAGCTTGTGGAAGGCTACTCGAAACGTTTGACTCAAGTTAAACAATTTAAAGGCAATGCTACCAAATATTAATTGAGTGTATGTAAACGTCTGACCCACTGGGAATGTGATGGAAGAAATAAAAGCTTAAATAAATCATTCTCTCTACTATTATTCTGACAATTCACATTCTTAAAATAAAGTGGTGATCCTAACTGACCTAAGACAGGGAATTTTTACTAGGATTAAGTGTCAGGAATTGTGAAAAACTGAGTTTAAATGTATTTGGCTAAGGTGTATGTAAACTTCCGACTTCAACTGTACAAAAAGATTAAGGGGCAGGCAGCTGCTGGCTGGGTATATCACAATGTTGTTTGTAAAATGCGATAGGATTAGGTTGCACATTTATTGACATTTCTTATTTAGCATAAAAAATGACAATTAGCATATAATGTACGGCTTTGCACTACACCATGTCCATAAGTAGCCTATAGGCCTACAACCTCTTCAGCGAAACCTATTCAAATATTCAGCAATGATCTTAACCAAAGGGTAATATAAATTCCCTTTGGTTAAGATCATCGCTTAACCTACCAATTTGTATACGAACTACATGAATGGTTCAAGACTTGCTTAGGCCAACCTCTTCATGATAAATTGCATTTACAGCCATCATTGACGTTTGGCCTGGGCCTCGTTTCCCAGTGGCGATGTAACTTAAGCATTACGACGATCGTACCAGATGCATCGTTATTTACGTGTTTCCCAAACAAGCACATAGAGAGAACGTTCACTAAGTGCGTCGTTAGACCATGTGTCGATACTATAGGATCGAAAGAAAAGCAGCGCTGCTCTCGGATCAGCTTTCTTCATTCAAATCTTACCTTAACAACAGAAGTATTCCACAATAGACAGATCAGCTCCTAGAGAGATATTACCACCTATGGCTGCAAATAGGCTATTTAGACAGCTTATTATGCTTACACAATAATAATGCACTAAATCACAGACCGGGCACATCATTGCGCACATGTTGTCATACATCATGAAACACATTGAGGCAAAAATTACAGACAGTAGCCTAGTTACAAACTAGAACTCAATTGATTGAACATGAACATGATTTTGGTATGATTGAAATAGCCTATATAGGCCCATCTAGCCTATGTATCGTTTAATGCAGTCATCTCGGTTTTCATTTTACAATAATTTTATCCTTCACCTGTTTGTAACAATTGAAAATACTTTGGCAACTTTGTATTTGCGGTCAACTTCGTTCTGAAGTTATCGGCAGTCACAGTCAGACAGATCTTGATTCTATGTTTAGCGAAGATCTTGAATAAAGTGACGAGGAAGCGCAAAAAACAACTGACGATGTTCTTTGGCTACTCTACGAGTGGTCTGGATCACTCGCAGATGTGTGAACATGTTTAAGAGCCACGCTACTAACGAAGGCTCTGTGAAACACGGCTCTGGGAAACACCCCGGCTACTAAAGCTACATTGTATGAAGATTCTAACGATGATCTTAACGCTACGAAGGCTCTTGGAAACAAGGCCCTGACCATGTGGAATAAAGAAATACACTACATGGTCAAAAGTATGTGGACATCAGTTCAAATGAGTGGATTCGGCAATTTTAGCCTCACCCGTTGCTGACAGGTGTATAAAATCGAGCACACAGCCATGCAATCTCTATAGAAACTTTGGCAGTAGAATGGCCCATACTGAAGAGCTCAGTGATTTTTAAGGTGGCACCTTCATAGGATGTCACCTTTCCAACAAGTCAGTTTGTAAAAATTCTGCCCTGGTCAACTGTAAGTGCTGTTATTGTGAAGTGGAAATGTCTAGGCGCAACAACGGCTCAGCTGCGAAGTGGTAGGCCACACAAGCTCACAGAACAGGACCACCCGAGTGCTGAAGCGGGTAAAAATGGTCTGTCCTCGGTTGCAAAACTCACTACCAAGTTCCAAACTGCTTCTGGAAGCAACGTCAGCACAAGAACGGGTTTCCATGGCTGAGCAGCCTTACACAAGTCTAAGATCACCACGCGCAATGCCAAGCGTCGGCTGGAGTGGTGTAAAGCTCACCGCCATTGGACTCTGGAGCAGTCAAAACGCGTTCTCTGGAGTGATGAATCAGCTTCACCATCTGGCAGTCAGACGGATGAATCTGAGTTTGGCGGATGCCTGGAGAAGGCTACCTGCCCCATTGCATAGGACCAACTGTGGGGCAACTCCATATGAATGCCCATGATTTTGGAATGAGATGTTCGAAGAGCAGGTGTCCACATACTTTTGGTCATGTAGTGTATGTAGCCTATGTGTATATGCCAATATATAGGCCTAAATGGAATAGGTAATAAATAACAAATGCACAAGATAATGCAGTGTTTGAAAGCACTGTTTTTCATTTAATTTAAAATCAATCAATTCGAAGACTGATGTTCGCTGCTCTGCATAGCCATAGAATTTTTTCTTTTTTTGATAGATTAGCATATTGGATTGACGCCCTGTAGATGATCCTGCTGCAGCCCGGATTGCAGCAGCACACCTCTCTTCGGGGGTCTGGGCCAGCCGCTCTGCCTACCTTGTTAAAACCGCAGGAAAATCGCAACAATCTGGGAAGAAATACTCCAAAATGCGGGGTTACACAGCCATCCCGTTGAGCTCGTAAAAGGCAGTTGTTTAAATGACGCAGAAAACGTATTCCCCAATGAACGTGTGCGGAAGAGCAACACTTTTCTTTACAAGTGTAGTCACAGTTAATTGCTCTTAAAAAAGGCGTTGCACCCACCATATGAAATAATTTGTCCAGCCCAATGTGAGAGAGAAATTTGGCGCACGTTTAAATTGTTCTGGAGAGCTGGTGTAAACATTTTGGAGAGAAAAAAAGATAGAGAAAACTGCTGTTGAATGGTCCTTTATATTTTTACTTCATTTAAACAGGAAATGCTATCGAGCAATACTTTGATTGAGACACGATTGATTTCGTGTAACTACAACAACTATGAGCAGTAAAATAAGTCAGTCGACAGTCAATGATAGGCCTACGTGTATTTGTTTCGATTATATCTTTCAGGTCTCGGTTCACGAAACAGCCCTATTCAAAATTAATAAATGTAAAATTATGTCTGATAAACTATTTCAATTATAATATATTTTCCCTTGCCTCTATAGCCTATTATGTTTTACCTACTTATGTGTGAGTAAAAGAAACGCAAATGTGACTGCTTGCCCAATTATCAAAATAAGGTGAAATTAGAAATGTTCTAAGTCAATGAATGGAGAAATCACAATTTTGACCATCCCACTTTAGTCAAAATGTCTGAAATAAAATGGTACTAAATGAAGACCTTCTCCAAAAAGTATTTATTATTTAATGCTTAAACCTACAAATAAAAACCCACAGCAATTGCATCGGTATTACACCATCGTTATTGTTGTTGTCTTAATTAATCTGTTATTAAGTTACCATCCATATCCCTGAAGATCAAAGGCGCGAGGGGTCGTTACAACCCCGCCAAGCAAACAGTGCTTGGGGCTAGAGCGAAAATTACCCTGGTGTAGAAATGACCCCTTATGATGTAGCTAATCAATCAAAAGTGACTATGAGGACATTTACATTTTAGTCATTTAGCAGACGCTCTTATCCAGAGAAACTTACAGTTAGTGAGTGCATACATTATCATTCTTTTTTTTTCATACTGGTCCCCGGTGGGAACGAACCCACAACCCTGGGCGTTGCAAACGCCATGCTCTACCAACTGAGCTACACGGGATGCTGGAATCACAAACTTAATCTTGCACGCTACTACGTCATAATAATCATAATCATTGTGCTAGACCTAGGCTTTCAGACAAAATAATTAATATAACCTAAATTAACAATTAATAGCATATTCGATTCGTATTCTTATTCTGAACTAGGCTACTGTAAAAAATTATATTATTATATTATAATGGCGGTATTGAAATACGTTTTTCGATAATGTGATAGAAACCTTACAATGTTGTGGTCAATATGTGAATCAAATCATTTAAATATCACGACACTGAACAAGGTGTCCACGGATCTCAAATAAATGCCTAGCTTATCCTAACAAAAATGAGTGGTAGCATAAAAATTGCGAAGAAGACAAGCAACATGTTTTACTACAGCGATCCATCCAGCTGTGTCCAATCCCAATAAACATTTTCACTGATCTCTCCATCTATTTATGGAATTAGATAGATAGGTAGAGTCATATAGGCTATATAGGCTCTGGATGCAGGCCTACGCATCAAGTTGGTTCGAATACTGTAAATCACACACACAAACTGGCTGGAGTGCTTTGAAAACGTTACAATAAAATACAATAATAAAGTTTACTGACAAGTTCGTGACCTGGTCGCAAGTGGACAAGGATCTGTGATTAATTTATTTTAAGCCTACTTACTATGAACCTATAGTAGGCCTATATCTCAATGAGACAACATTACTTTGGACTATATAGTCATCATATGTCAATCCATTATTAGAACTCTCATATAACATTTTTGGAATAACAGTAGCCTAAAGGTTCTGCAATTGAACAAGAGTGCTGATGTATTAACCTGGGCCCGGTTTCCCGATAGCGATGAAATGCAGGCTTATGAGTGTTTTAACGATGCAACCGCGGAAGAAGTAATAAGCGTTTCCCAAAACACCAAGCAGAGAGAACGGTCGCTAGGTGCGTCGTTGGAGCTTGTGTCGATACTGATAGGATTGAAAGAAAGGGAGCGCTACTCTTGGATCAGCTTTCTCTATTAAAATCTTACTTTAACATTATAATTAGTTCACAATAATGACGACGGATCAGCTCCTAGAGCGATATTAACGCCTACGGCTGCAAATATTGAGGCGTCTTATTCTAATGCGTACCCAATAAACATTTACTAAATCACCGATTTGGCACATCATTGCGCACATTACACACAGTGAGACAAATTACAGACAGTAGGCTACAGGGAGCAAAATATAACTCATTAAATGTATTTCAATATGATTGAAATAGGCCTATAGCCTTCTGTTTATATTTTAATACAGTCATCTCGGTTTTTATTTTAAGCATGTTTTTATACTTCGCTTGTTTGTATAATTTACATTTTAGTATTTAGCAGACGCTCTTACCCACAACCCTGGCGTTTCAAGCGCCATGCTCAACCAACTGAGCCACAGGGGACCTCAATTGCAAAGATATTGGCAACTTTGTAGGCTATCTGTAGTCAACTTTGTTTTGAAGTTATCTGCGGTCACCTGAGTGGCGCAGTGGTCTAAGGCACTGCATCGCAGTGCTAGCTGTGCCACTAGAGATCCTGGTTCGAATCCAGGCTCTGTCGTAGCCGGCCGTGACCGGGAGACCCATGGGGCGGCGCGCAATTGGCCCAGCGTCGTCCAGGGTAGGGGAGGGAATGGCCGGCAGGGATGTAGCTCAGTTGATAGAGCATGGTGTTTGCAACGCCAGGGTTGTGGGTTCGATTCCCACAGGGGGTATGAAAAAAATAAATAATGTTAGTCGCTCTGGATAAGAGCGTCTGCTAAATGACGTAAATGTAAATGGTCACAGAGAGACGGATAAAACATTTGATTCTATGTTTAGCGGAGATTTTCTGTATATAAAGTGATGTGGAAGGGCAAATAAGCATCTGACGCACTTATGCCGTGTTCAAATGCTAATCATAACTAGGAAACTCGGAAATGACTGACTTGCAAACTGGTTGTAGTTCATCACGTGTCGTGTTCGAACATTTCCGAGTGTTCCTAGTTATGACTAAAACGTGAACGCGACATTAGCTATTATATGAGCGGTTAGATTACCTTAGATTAAGTGCAACGTTAATAACGATGGTTTTGGGAAACAGCTCGGGGATTTAACGATGCTTCTATGAAGGTTCTAACGACGAACTTAGCCTTAAAATGCTTTTGGGAAACCGGGCCTGCCTCAGACCACCCGTAGAAGAGCTAAGTGGTCGTTAGATGTTTTTTTGCTCTCCCACGGAACTGTAGGCTATTAAACCAGGTTTCAGAGCATTTAATATAATTCGGACAAAAACGAAACTAGAGTGGTTGGGTGGCTGTATAACGCGAACATCTAGCAATCCAAAACTTGCTAGATCGAATCTCATCACAGACAATTTTAGCTAATTAGCAACTTTTCTACTACACTGAACAAAAATATAAACGCAACATGCAACAAATTCAAAGATTTGACTGAGTTATTGTTCATATAAGGAAATCAGTCAATTTAAATAAATTAATTAGCCCCTAATCTATGGATTTCACATGACTGGGAATGCAGATAGGCATCTGTTGGTCACAGAAACCTTTTTAAAAAGGTAGGGGTGTCGATCAAAAAAACTGTCAGTGTCTGTCTGGTGTAACCACCATTTGCCTCATGCAGCATGACACATCTCCTTCACATAAAGTTGATCAGGCTGTTGATTGTGGCCTGTGGAATGTTGTCCCACTCCTCTTCAATGGCTGTGTGAAGTTGCTGGATATTGATGGAAACTGGAACATGCTGTGGTACACGTCAATCCAGAGCATCCCAAACATGCTCAATGAGTGACATGTCTGGTGAGTATGCAGGCCATGGAAGAACTGGGACATTTTCACCTTTTAGGAATTGTGTACAGATTCTTGCGACATGGGGCCGTGCATTACCATGCTGAAACATGAGGGGATGGCGGTGGATGAATGGCACGATACTGGCCCTCAGGATCTCGTCACGGTATCTCTGTGCATTCAAATTGGCATCGATAAAATTATATTGTGTTCGTTGTCCGTAGCTTATGCCAGCCCATAACCCCACCGCCATAACCCCACCGTTGACATCAGCAAACTGCTTGCCCACATGACAACATACACGCTGTCTGCCAACTCCCTGGTACAGTGGAAACTGGGATTCATCGGTGAAGAGCACACTCCTCCAGTGTGCCAGTTTCCATTGAAGGTGAGCATTTGCCCACTAAAGTTGGTTACGACGCCGAACTGCAGTCAGGTCAAGATCCTGGTGAGGATGACGAGCACGCAGAAGAGCTTCCCTGAGACGGTTTGTGCAGAAATGTTTCTGTTGTGCAAACCCACAGTTGCATCAGCTGTCTGTGTGGCTGGTCTCAGACGATCCCGCAGGTGAAGAAGCCAGATGTGGAGGTCCTGGGCTTGCGTGGCTAGACGTGGTCTGCGATTGTGAGGCCGGTTGGACTTACTGCCAAATTCTTTTAAACAACATTGGTAGAGAAATTAACATTACAATATCTGGCAACCACTCTGGTGGACATTCCTGCAGTCAGCATGCCAATTGCACACTCCCTAAAACATGAGACATCTGTGGCATTGTGTTGTGTGACAAAATTGCACATTTTAGAGTGGCCTTTTATTTTCCCCAGCACAAGGTGCACCTGTGTAATGATCACGCTGTTTAATCAGCTTCTTGATATGCCACACCTGACAGGTGGATGGATTATCTTGGGAAAGGATAAATGCTCACTAACAGGGATGTAAACACATTTGTGCACAACATTTGAGAGAAATAATCTTTGTGTGCGTATGGAACATATCTGGATCTTTTATTTCAGCTCATGAAACATGGGATCAACACTTTACATATTTGTTCAGTATACTTATTACTTTTTAGCTACTTTGCAACTACTTAACATGTTAGCTAACGCTTCCCCTAACCCTAACCCTAACCTTAACCCTTTTAGCGAACCCTTCACCTAACCCTAACTTTAACCCTTTAACCTAACTCCTAAACTTAACCCTAACACCTAACCGTAACCCCTAGCCTAGATAATGTTAGTGAGCTAGCTAATGCTAGCCACCTAGCTAGAATTCATAACATATCATATGTTTAGCAAATTCTTAACATATTGTACATTTTGCATATTTTACGAATTGTAATTTGTAACATATCATACGAAATGGTCCCGGATGTCTCGGATTTACGTACAGAATAATACGAAATGCTCTGAGACCAGGTTGAGGCTATACACATACCTCCGCTAAACATTCGGTATTCACTCAATAATAAGAAAATTATCTTGACCATGCCCACAAATTGGGGAAAACAAACAGTCTTTCTTGCTACCACCATCATGAAAAGGGGCATGAGGGATGCCCTACAATATTATGATTTTCTAAGTAATTCAAACGCTAGGGAGCAGGCAAGTTGAAAAGTAATCTTTAGACATGTTGTGGTTTTCTTAAATATAGTTTTGTAATTGATTAAAACAAGAACAAGAAAATTGCGTTTGAAAAAGGTCAAGTTTTTGCTGTGAGCCAATGGTGTAACCACAGTTTGTTTTCGCTATAGGCAGGCAGGGCCGCAACATTCTGTCTAATACCGACTGGGACTATAGGCTGTGTTCCAAAATGCGTACTTATGTTCTATCTAGAGCATATAGCCGGTACGAAAGTCAACTGTCTTTTTTCAAGTGTAATTCCAAACATAAGAACGCAAAATGTACTAAGTTTACCGAAGGTTTTATAAGCGTACTTTGTAGGTCTGGAAAACAAAGCAGGCATGAGAGCATACTTTTTTTCCCCCTTCACTGGGGTGGCTATCCCATAACATCTTGTGACGCAGCAAAAATTCCAAAACCTTCTGAATTAATGGCGGACTGAAGTCCCCGCTTGGGAGAGCATGTTCCAGAATACGGAATAACTTTGTAAAATATAAGTATTACGTTTATTTTTTCACCAAATTCTGTTAAAATGTTCAACAACAAAAAAAAACAGTAGAATTATTCCACAGTACTGACGACAGATCAGCTCCTTGAGATATATTACCACCTATGGCTGCAAATAGGCTATTGAGGTGGCATATTATGCTTACCAAATAATAAAACACAAATTTACAGATTGGGCACATCATTGCACACGTTGTCACACATCATGAAATACATCTAGGCAAAAATTACATACAGTAGCCTAGTCACAAAATATAACTAAATTGATTGAACATTAAATGTATTTCAATATGATTGAAATAGCCTATATAGGCCCATGTACACTAGTCTATGTATCTTTTAATGCAGTACTCTCGGTTTTCATGTTATCCTTCACTTGTTTGTAATAATTGCAAATACCTTTGCAACTTTGTATTTGTAATCAACTTTTTTCTGAAGTTATCAGCAGTCAGTCAGACAAAGCCCGGCTCCACAAGGGGACGAAAGGGGGCTTTGCCCCCTCAGTTTTAGTTTCTTATCCCTATATAAAAATATCCAAAAAGCTCAAATGATTGAGTGACAGGTTGGCGCAAAATCTGTGTCTCCGCTGCGCTGTGTCAGCACAATGGACAGAGCATGCAGCTGTGTGTAGGGGGCTATGGAAAGGCACTGGGGGGGTTATGTATGATTCCTTTGGGTTTCCATAAAAAGTGGTAAAAAACACTTCTCATCTGTGGTAGGCTAAGTAAATAACGTAATATTTGAAGTTTACCGTTGAAGCTGCTTCACTCAACTCTGCCTCACGCCCCACCACTAATAATAATAATAATAATATGCCATTTAGCAGACGCTTTTATCCAAAGCGACTTACAGTCATGCGTGCATAATATATATATTTTTTTTTTAGTGTATGGGTGGTCCCGGGGTTTGAACCCACTACCTTTCAGTGGGAATCCATGTTTCCGTCAGCGCCAGGAAGTCGAGGGACTGGAGGGTAGCATAGGCTGGGATGAAGTCAGCCTTGTTGGCGGCAGAACGGCAGTTCCAGAGGCTGCCTGAGACCTGGAACTCCAGGTGTGTGGAGAGGGAGAGGGAGAGGTTGTGTTTTCTCTAGCAGGAGGTAAGCTTGGCTTCTTATATGGTGTTGAGTAAAGCTTAAACCATGTATTTAGATTGTAGGTAGGTATTGTAGTTAGGTATTATAGGTAGTTTACTCAGGTAGTTATTGTAGGTTATTGTAGGTAATTATTGTAGGTAAGGACTGTATTCGGCGGACCCCGGCGAAGCACGAGGCTAGCTTACCCACTACTTGGACCAACAAAGCTAGCTAGCTAGCTAGCGGGTAGCTACTGGTAACTTTTAGCAACAGTGGTTAATTGTTTCCAATGTTATTTCACGCTTAAGATTACCTGTGATTGAGCCAGCTAGCTGCTACCATTCAGCTGTTTTTCTAACCTCATCCGAGGCATTAACGTTAGGTGGTTGGTAGCTGCTGTACTTAATTACAGCTACTGATAACAGTCTGCTGTAGTTTACAACAATTCTAATTTCTAAAGTGGAAGTTGGGAGAGTTTTACTCGGGTGGTTCAGTGAAACAATTATAGTTTCTGAGGTGGAAGTTGGGAGAGTTATATATATTTTATTTTTTTTGGTGAGGGAGGCCTGCTCTCTCCTTTCCCAGATGTTTAGTTCATTTCATTCCGATCTCCTCTGCATTATTGTAGCCATCTGCTGCAGCCTGTCAACTATGCCTCTGCCTATCCCTGTTCTCTCCTCTCCGCACAGGCTACACAAACGCCTCACACCGCGTGGCTGCTGCCTCTCTAACCTGGTGGTCCCTGCACGCACCACACACCTGGAGTTCCAGGTCTCAGGCAGCCTCTGGAACTGCCGTTCTGCCGCCAACAAGGCTGACTTCATCCCAGCCTATGCTACCCTCCAGTCCCTCGACTTCCTGGCGCTGACGGAAACATGGATTCCCACTGAAAACACTGCTACTCCTACTGCTCTCTCCTCGTCTGACCATGTGTTCTCGCATACCCCGAGAGCATCTGGTCAGAGGGGTGGTGGCACAGGAATCCTCATCTCTCCCAAGTGGTCATTCTCAATTTTCCCCCTAACCCATCTGTCTATCTCCTCATTTGAATTCCACGCTGTCACAGTCACTAGCCCATTTAAGCTTAATATCCTTGTCATCTATCGCCCTCCAGGTTCCCTTGGAGAGTTCATCAATGAGCTTGACGCCTTGATAAGTTCCTTTCCTGAGGATGGCTCACCCTTCACAGTTTTGGGGGATTTCAACCTCCCTACGTCTACATTTGACTCATTTCTCTCTGCCTCCTTCTTTCCACTCCTCTCCTCTTTTGACCTCACCCTCTCACCATCCCCCCCCACTCACAAGGCAGGCAATACGCTTGACTTCATCTTTACTAGATGTTGCTCTTCTACTAATCTCACTGCAACTCCCCTCCATGTCTCCGACCACTACTTTGTATCCTTTTCTCTCTCGCTCTCCTCCAACACTACTCACTCTGCCCCTACACAGATGGTAACGCGCCGCCGCAACCTTCGCTCTCTCTCTCCCACTACTCTCTCCTCTTCCATCCTATCATCTCTTCCCTCTGCTCAATCCTTCTCCCTCCAATCTCCTGATTCTGCCTCCTCAACCCTCCTCTCCTCCCTTTCTGCATCCTTTGACTCCCTGTGTCCCCTATCCTCCCGGCCGGCTCGGTCCTCCCCTCCAGCTCCGTGGCTTGATGACTCATTGCGAGCTCACAGAACAGAGCTCCGGGCAGCTGAGCGGAAATGGAAGAAAACTAAACTCCCTGCCGACCTGGCATCTTTTCACTCCCTCCTCTCTACATTTTCTTCATCTGTTTCTGCTGCTAAGGCCACTTTCTACCACTCCAAATTCCAAGCATCTGCCTCTAACCCTAGGAAGCTCTTTGCCACATTCTCCTCACTGCTGAATCCCCCCCTTCCTCCCTCTCTGTGGATGACTTTGTCAACCAATTTGAAAAGAAGGTTGACGACATCCGATCCTCGTTTGTTAAGTCTAATGACACTGCTGGTCCTGCTCACACTGCACTACCCTATGCTTTTACTTCTTTCTCCCCTCTCTCTCCAGATAAAATCTTGCGACTAGTGACTGCAGGCCGCCCAACAACCTGCCCGCTTGACCCCATCCCCTCCTCTCTTCTCCAGACCATCTCCGGTGACCTTCTCCCCTACTTCACCTCGCTGATCAACTCATCCTTGACCGCTGGCCATGTCCCTTCCGTCTTCAAGAGAGCGAGAGTTGCACCCCTTCTCAAAAAACCAACACTCGATCCCACTGATGTCAACAACTACAGACCAGTATCCCTTCTTTCTTTTCTTTCCAAAACTATTGAGCGTGCCGTCTTTAGCCAACTCTCTTGCTATCTCTCTCAGAATGACCTTCTTGATCCAAACCAGTCAGGTTTCAGGACTGGTCATTCAACTGAGACTGCTCTTCTCTGTGTCACGGAGGCTCTCCGCACTGCTAAAGCTAACTCTCTCTCCTCTGCTCTTGTCCTTCTAGACCTGTCTGCTGCCTTTGATACAGTGAACCATCAGATCCTCCTCTCCACCCTCTCCGAGCTGGGCATCTCCGGCGCGGCTCACTCCGGGATTGCGTCCTACCTGACCGGTCGCTCCTACCAAGTGGCGTGGCGAGAAGCTGTCTCCGCACCACGTGCTCTCACCACTGGTGTCCCCCAGGGCTCAGTTCTAGGCCCTCTCCTTTTCTCCCTATACACCAAGTCACTTGGCTCTGTCATATCCTCACATGGCCTCTCCTATCATTGCTACGCTGACGATACACAACTAATCTTCTCCTTTCCCCCTTCTGATAACCAGGTGGTGAATCACATCTCTGCATGTCTGGCCGACATATCAGTATGGATGACGGATCACCACCTCAAGCTGAACCCTGGCAAGACGGAGCTGCTCTTCCTCCCGGGGAAGGACTGCCCGTTCCATGATCTCGCCATCACGGTTGACAACTCCATTGTGTCCTCCTCCCAGAGTGCGAAGAGCCTTGGCGTGACCCTGGACAACACCCTGTCGTTCTCCGCTAACATCAAGGCGGTGACCCGATCCTGCAGGTTCATGCTCTACATCATTCGGAGAGTACGACCCTGCCTTACACAGGAAGCGGCACAGGTCCTAATCCAGGCACTTGTCATCTCCCGTCTGGATTACTGCAACTCGCTGTTGGCTGGGCTCCCTGCCTGTGCCATTAAACCCCTACAACTCATCCAGAATGCCGCAGCCCGTCTGGTGTTCAACCTTCCCAAGTTCTCTCACGTCACCCCCCTCCTCCGCACACTCCACTGGCTTCCAGTTGAGGCTCGCATCCGTTACAAGACCATGGTGCTTGCCTATGGAGCAGTGAGGGGAACGGCACCTCCGTACCTTCAGGCTCTGATCAGTCCCTACACCCAAACGAGGGCATTGCGTTCATCCACCTCTGGCCTGCTGGCTCCCCTTCCTCTGCGGAAGCATAGTTCCCGCTCAGCCCAGTCAAAACTGTTCGCTGCTCTGGCACCCAAATGGTGGAACAAGCTCCCTCACGACGCCAGGACAGCGGAGTCACTCACCACCTTCCGGAGACATTTGAAACCCCACCTCTTTAAGGAACACCTGGGATAGGATAAAGCAATCCTTCTACCCCTCCCCCCCCCCCCCCCCAAAAAAAAAAAATATATATATATAAAAAAATATATAATTGTAAAGTGGTTATCCCACTGGCTATAGGGTGAATGCACCAATTTGTAGTCGCTCTGGATAAGAGCGTCTGCTAAATGACGTAAATGTGCCCTTGAGCAAGGCACTTAACCCTAATTGCTCCTGTAAGTCGCTCTGGATAAGAGCGTCTGCTAAATGACTAAAATGTAAATGTAAATGTACCTTGGCATTACAAGCGCCGTGCTCTACCAGCTGAGCTACAGAGGACCACATTTGGGTTCCCCAATTTGTGGGCACTACAGAGTTTAGTTAGCTGTAAAAAGTGTTATTAGCCTTAGCATATTTAGCTAGCTCGAACTAGCTAATCTGCCACTGCCACAATGGATATCAGGAATTGGCTTCGCCAAAGTACCCAAATAAAGCCAAAAGAAGAATGAGAGCGATGAGCAGCAGCAGCAGCATCAAACCACTGAGGATGCCACCAAGCCAAGCAGCGATGATGCTGCCGAGCTCCAGCTAGCTCCGCGTGCAGAGCCTACCCACCCTTCCACAAGCGCCGCCAGGATAATGGCTCCACAGCCCCCTCCACCTCTGATTGTTCCTGACGATCTTGGAACAGAGGAGCCAGCCCAGGTTGGCCTAGAATCCTACCCTAGCTGCAGGTTTTCTGAACAAAAATGTTCATTTAATAGCAACTGGTTCATAGGAAGAGAGTGGCTGGAATACTCTGTTACTGCAGAATTCAATATAATTCCAATGCAAGAACCCAAATGACGCCCCTGGGTATAGCTACATATCGGTATATTTCATCAGAGAAAATGATATATTCTATTATGGTTTTATAATTTTTTGATTTATAATTTAGTTTATTTATTAATATTTAATTATTTTAGTCATATTATGATTATGATTATTATTATTTATATTTTTTTGGGAGGGGGGAGATCAGCTTTAATATTGCAGATAAACTTCCATAAATGTAATTGTCTGCATCACTTCCAATCCCCCATATGTTTTATTTCTCTATCAAATATATATATATATATATATATATATAATTTACATACATACATACACATACATACATATAAATACATATACAGTGGGGAAAAAAAGTATTTAGTCAGCCACCAATTGTGCAAGTTCTCCCACTTAAAAAGATGAGAGATGCCTGTAATTTTCATCATAGGTACACGTCAACTATGACAGACAAATTGAGAAAATAAAATCCAGAAAATCACATTGTAGGATTTTTAATGAATTTATTTGCAAATTATGGTGGAAAATAAGTATTTGGTCACCTACAAACAAGCAAGATTTCTGGCTCTCACAGACCTGTAACTTCTTCTTTAAGAGGCTCCTCTGTCCTCCCCTCGTTACCTGTATTAATGGCACCTGTTTGAACTTGTTATCAGTATAAAAGACACCTGTCCACAACCTCAAACAGTCACACTCCAAACTCCACTATGGCCAAGACCAAAGAGCTGTCAAAGGACACCAGAAACAAAATTGTAGACCTGCACCAGGCTGGGAAGACTGAATCTGCAATAGGTAAGCAGCTTGGTTTGAAGAAATCAACTGTGGGAGCAATTATTAGGAAATGGAAGACATACAAGACCACTGATAATCTCCCTCGATCTGGGGCTCCACGCAAGATCTCACCCCGTGGGGTCAAAATGATCACAAGAACGGTGAGCAAAAATCCCAGAACCACACGGGTGGACCTAGTGAATGACCTGCAGAGAGCTGGGACCAAAGTAACAAAGCCTACCATCAGTAACACACTACGCCGCCAGGGACTCAAATCCTGCTGTGTCCCCCTGCTTAAGCCAGTACATGTCCAGGCCCGTCTGAAGTTTGCTAGAGTGCATTTGGATGATCCAGAAGAGGATTGGGAGAATGTCATATGGTCAGATGAAACCAAAATATAACTTTTTGGTAAAAACTCAACTCGTCGTGTTTGGAGGACAAAGAATGCTGAGTTGCATCCAAAGAACACCATACCTACTGTGAAGCATGGGGGTGGAAACATCATGCTTTGGGGCTGTTTTTCTGCAAAGGGACCAGGACGACTGATCCGTGTAAAGGAAAGAATGAATGGGGCCATGTATCGTGAGATTTTGAGTGAAAACCTCCTTCCATCAGCAAGGGCATTTAAGATGAAACGTGGCTGGGTCTTTCAGCATGACAATGATCCCAAACACACCGCCCGGGCAACAAAGGAGTGGCTTCGTAAGAAGCATTTCAAGGTCCTGGAGTGGCCTAGCCAGTCTCCAGATCTCAACCCCATAGAAAATCTTTGGGGGGAGTTGAAAATCCGTGTTGCCCAGCGATAGCCCCAAAACATCACTGCTCTAGAGGAGATCTGCATGGAGGAATGGGCCAAAATACCAGCAACAGTGTGTGAAAACCTTGTGAAGACTTACAGAAAACGTTTGACCTGTGTCATTGCCAACAAAGGGTATATAACAAAGTATTGAGAAACTTTTGTTATTGACCAAATACTTATTTTCCACCATAATTTGCAAATAAATTCATTAAAAATCCTACAATGTGATTTTCTGGAATTTCTTTTCTCATTTTGTCTTTCATAGTTGACGTGTACCTATGATGAAAATTACAGGCCTCTCTCATCTTTTTAAGTGGGAGAACTTGCACAATTGGTGGCTGACTAAATACTTTTTTTCCCCACTGTACATCCATATACAGTTGAAGTCGGAAGTTTACATAAACTTAGGTTGGAGTCATTAAAACTTGTTTTTCAACCACTCCCCAAATTTCTTGTTAACAAACTATAGTTTTGGCAAGTCGGTTAGGATATCTACTTTGTACATGACACAAGTAATTTTTCCAACAATTGTTTACAGACAGATTATTTCACTTGAAATTCACAGTATCACAATTCCAGTGGGTCAGAAGTTTACATACACTAAGTTGACTGTGCCTTTAAACAGCTTGGAAAATTCCAAAAAATTATGTAATGGCTTTAGAAGCTTCTGATAGGCTAATTGACATCATTTGAGTCAATTGGAGGTGTACCTGTGGATGTATTTCAAGGCCTACCTTCAAACTCAGAGCCTCTTTGCTTGACATCATGGGAAAATCAAAATAAATCAGCCAAGACCTCAGAAAAAAAATTCTGGTTCATCCTTGGGAGCAATTTCCAAACGCCCGAAGGTACCACGTTCATCTGTACAAACAATAGTACGCAAGTATAAACACCAAGGGACCACGCAGCCATCATACCGCTCAGGAAGGAGACGCGTTCTGTCTCCTAGAGATGAACATACTTTGGTGCGAAAAGTGCAAATCAATCCCAGAACAATAGCAAAGGACCTTGTGAAGATGCTGGAGGAAACAGGTACAAAAGTATCTATATCCACAGTAAAAGGAGTCCTATATATCGATATAACCTGAAAGGCCGCTCAGCAAGGAAGAAGCCACTGCTCCAAAACCGCCATAAAAAAGACAGACTACGGTTTGCAGCTGCACATGGGGACAAAGATCGTACTATTTGGAGAAATGTCCTTTGGTCTTATTAAACAAAAATAGAACTGTTTGGCCATAATTACCATCATTATGTTTGGAGGAAAAAGGGGAATGCTTGCAAGCCGAAGAATACCATCCCAACCGTGAAGCACGGGGGTGGCAGCATCATGCTGTAGGGGTGCTTTGCTGCAGGAGGGACTGGTGCACTTCACAAAATAGATGGCATCATGAGGAAGGAAACTGGCTCTAACCAGAATAGAAAGAGGAGTGGGAGGCCCCTGTGCACAACTGAGCAAGAGGACAAATACATTAGAGTGTCTAGTTTGAGAAACATCTTAATCGTTCTTTTTATTGGCCAGTCTGAGATATGGCTTTTTCTTTGCAACTCTGCCTAGAAGGTCAGCATCCCGGAGTCGCCTCTTCACTGTTGACGTTGAGACTGGTGTTTTGCGGGTACTATTTAATTAAATTGCCAGTTGAGGACCTGTGAGGCGTCTGTTTCTCAAACTAGACACTCTAATGTATTTGTCCTCTTGCTGAGTTGTGCACCGGGGCCTCCCACTCCTCTTTCTATTCTGGTTAGAGCCAGTTTGCGCTGTTCTGTGAAGGGAGTAGTACACAACGTTGTACGAGATCTTCAGTTTCTTGGCAATTTCTCGCATGGAACAGCCTTCATTTCTCAGAACAAGAATAGACTGACGAGTTTCAGAAGGAAGTTCTTTGTTTCTGGCCATTTTGAACCTGTAATCGAACCCACAATTGCTGATGCTCCAGATACTCAACTAGTCTCAAGAAGGCCAGTTGTCTTGCTTCTTTAATCAGCACAACAGTTTTCAGCTGTGCTAACATAATTGCAAAAGGGTTTTCTAATGATCAATTAGCCTTTTAAAATGATAAACTTGGATTAGCAAACACAACGTGCCATTGGAACACAGGACTGATGGTTGCTGATAATGGCCTCTGTACGCCTATGTAGATATTCCATTATAAATCAGCCGTTTCCAGCTACAATAGCCATTTATAACATTAACAATGTCTACACTGTATTTCTGAACAATTTGATGTTATTTTAATGGACAAAGAAATCGCATTTCTTTCGAAAACAAGGACATTTCTAAGTGACCCCAAACTTTTGAACGGTAGTGTATATTGTCAAAGTGTGGATCATCATTATTTGTTCCGTAAAGGTTAATGAGCCATATGTTTATGGTAAAATCATCTATCTACCTTGCGGATCTGTTTGGACAATTTGCACATTCGGATCGAAATTACTGTTAATTAATATCATCACCCCTTTTGAGTTTCTTTGCCCATGGGAGAAGTATATTTGCTCCCCCCCCCAGTCCTTTTTCCACACAACTTCATTTCTAGAATTGTTTGTTTGTTTCCTGTAAACAATATATATTATATTCCTTCTCTTTGAGCCATGTAAATATTGTTCTTCTTTTGTTATTATCTGCTAAGCCATTACAATTATAACTGGCTATACTTATTTTGCCACTTACCATAATGAGATACAAGTTTCAAATCTATTTATCATAATGTTATAATATCAATATGTTTGTAAATTTAACAATAGAAAATGCCATAGTGATTGTGTGTCGATGTAGCTGTACTACTATTCCCCCCGCTAAAGCCCCTCCCCATCCCAAGTTGGGTTGTCATCCCAGTGATCGGCATACCACCCCCGTCCCCCCGGATCCCTAGGCCCCCCGAGAGTCCAGGACCCATCCTTCGAAAATAGCACACAGTGCCACCCACAAAACAGAAGCAGGTCAACCTCCAAAAGCATTTCCAATGCTCTCACCTCAATATATATATAGCTATTAAAAATATATATCTATTCAAATATCTTGCATATCTTAATTTCCATCATTATCAATTAATATGCGTAATAATGTCGCCAGTTCATGCGAAGGATTGTTACCTATAACCTGGATTGCCATTGTATTACATTACATTTTTGTCAAGCAATTATTATTTTAACAAACAATTATTGTGGTTCATCCTATATTCTCCCTAACATCCTTACCCCCTTGCAACAGATGTGGGATAAACACACACACACATACTCACATACTCTAACACACTCAACCCCTTTCCTCCACAATCAACCATAAGCTCAGATGCTCAACGGTTGTTACATCCCAGAGCCCAACTCAAGAAAGGACCTGATTTACGAATGCAGTTACAGCTGCAATCCTGCAAAGCATGCAAGATTGAGCAGAAATTGACAAAAATGTGAGATTTGATTAACCTATGTCAAGTCCTAGGTGATGGAGATCAGATCCACCCTCTTCCCCTGAAACACAAACACTCTGGTCCACCATTTTAACAATTTTTCCCAAGCATCTCCGTGCAGTCAGACCTTTAATTATTTTGTGCCACCAGGGCCCCCTCTCTGATTGTCCGAGTGTGACCCCCTCCCCATGGGTTACTGCAGCCAGTGTTGCCAGCACTGCCACTACCTGGGTGGGGGTACCCCACCGGAATCCCCACCAGCTAGGTACAAGGTCGTCAAGGTTCTCATTAGCAGCTTTGAGAATTTCCTTGTATATTATGCTCTCCCATCAGGGGGCTATGGCTTTGTAGGACCAACCCTGCCAGGCAGGCTGAGAATCTTGAGGGGGCGGTGCTGCTCTAGTAGGTCTCTGACCGCATTTATCTTTCTGTTTTGGCTGCATATAGGCAACTTACAGCAGGTCTATGGGTCGCTCAGGTGGGTGTCTAGGATATAGGGTGGGGGACCGTTCCATCATGATAGGACAAAAAAAATACATTAGCTTTATACTTTATTTTAAAATGTATATCCCTAATCTGCACACAATTGAAAGCTCTCTCTCACAACCCCTGCTCACAGACACACGTTGGTTCTGGGATATGCAACCATTTCCTTTCTCACTCACTTAACGCCACACTTTTCCAAACACAAAAATGCACACCACACCTCCCATCACAATACATCTACACATACCCACATACTGTGCCTTCTATGTCTTCTGTTTGCTATGTTTTTGTCTCCACTATGTTGATTGAGTACTTGTGTTCTAATTCGTTATATTTGAAGATGTATTATTTAGCTTGTTATCCTTTCTTGTAATGCTGTCTTATCCCTTTATAAAATACTATAAATACTATAAATGTTTTTTTTATTATTACAATCCCTACCATGACTAGTATTGGGTGTTCCATTATTCGACTCCTCTATTAGAACTTTCAGAATAGCCATGGAATAGTCTTTGTGTTGCGGAACATTTGGTTGTCAATATACAGTTTATCGACTACGAGAGCAACACGCTTCCCTTTTAATCTATTTTCCTTGAAGATTGGGTACAGAACTTTGTGCCGTTCTGCAATCTCCCTCGAGAACTGATCATTCATGCCTATTTTGGTGCCAGCAAGTCTTTTACCTAGGCTTTTAACCATTACTTTATCCTTAAATAAAGCAAATTTGGCAACGATTGGACGCTCATATCTCTGTTCTCTTTGTCTGAAACGGTGTACACGTCCGAGTTGGATTTTATGGACAGCATCGAGTGGGATTTGAAGCGCTGTAAGAAAGAAGTCCTTCACAATTTTTTCACTAACATTTTACATTTACATTTTAGTCATTTAGCAGACGCTCTTATCCAGAGCGACTTACAGTTAGTGATTACATATTTTTTTTATACTGGCCCCCCGTGGGAATCGAACCCACAACCCTGGCGTTGCAAACGCCATGCTCTATCAACTGAGCTACATCCCTGCCGGCCATTCCCTCCCCTACCCTAGACGACGCTGGGCCAATTATGCGCCGCCCATGAGTCTCCCGGTCGCGGCCGGCTGCGACAGAGCCTGGATTCGAACCAGGATCTCTAGTGGCACAGTTAGCACTGCGATGCAGTGCCTTAGACCACTGCGCCACTCAGGAGTTCGAAGGAGTTTTTACTGCTTAACCTCTCCTTCTTTTTCTTGGATACCCGTAAGTACTAGATTTTCTCTCATCGATCTAGTCTGTATGTCTAGTAAGGTTTCTCTCAGAAAGTTGTTCTCCTTTTTAAGTTCCTTAACGTCCGTTTCTATCTTAGTGACTGTCCCTTTTAGCTTTCTCAATTATCGCAGCTTTTTCGTCACTCATTTCAAGACTCGCCTTCAACTCCTTTGCATCCTTACTGACCGACTCTAGTATGCCCAGTTTGTCATTTATCGACTTCAACAGATCGCTTTCCACACTTACCAGTCCCAGTGGTGAAAAGCATAAATCATCTGTATTCGTCGAGAAGTCGCGTTTTCTCTTGGAGAATGATTCTCCTCGTTTATCCTCCGTCATGTTTGAGTGTTGCTTGTTGTTGTAATATTTGTCGATACATTTCTCTAGCCTTATGATTTGTTTGTGTTATTATCCAGATTGAATGTTATTACCCACGAGTATATTAAGTGCTAATATTTAGTCTAACTTACTGATATTGAATATTATGCTTTTATCTTGAGGTGATTCGCACCGCTGTGTGTTCAATACGCCATCTTGTCACGTGGTTCCCTATTACTAGGCTATTATGGTTTTCTTGGTAGTGTATTGATTTTCGTGGTTGTAAATGGAACTGTACGTATTGGAAACGTGTTTATGGTAGACTGGCAGAAGTGTATTGTGCCATAACACAACGTGTTGCTGTACTCATGAGCGGCATGGTTTTCCATGTTTGAAGCAGGCCTATAGGCCTATTTGTTGGGCAAGACAGCTGTGCATGGCTGCATCTCACTGTAGTAGGCTGTAGGCTATGTTTTGGTTATTTGGATCTCCATTCGCCTTTTGTTTACTGTGTTTGTTTACAGTTAATGGAACTAAATATAGATTTTGTTATTATACCTTTATCGATCTGATATTTTGTTTTACTAGGCCTACTTTTTACTGCTTTTTTGTTCTGTTTGCATTCATTCATTCGCAGTTGTCAGTATTCTAAGCCAAACTGCTATTCAGTATTTTTGTTTACCCGCATGAATAACTAGGCTACTACTTTTAGCATTGAGTTGGCATTATTTAGGTAAGACAGCTGTGTGTACTGCTGCATTCACATAGGCATGACTTACCCTACCTATCTTGTAGCCTGTATTCTTTACCAAAATGTCCATGCTTTAGTGTGTAGGGTGCTGCCCATTTTGCTGATCCGGTGCAGCGGAGATAGGCTACAGATTTTGCGCCTACCTGTCACTTCAAAAGCACTCAATCAATGGTCTCGGAGTCTCAGCATTTGAACTTTATGTTTATTGTGGTATAGTGTGATATAAGCAGAACTCAATGCGCTGGTCAGACAGATAGCCTAAACATCTTCATTATATGTTTAGCGGAGATCTTCTGTGAGTAAAGTGACTCAGAAGTGCAAAAAAGCATCTAAAGATGCACTTTGGCTGCTCTATTAAGTGGTCTGGATCACTCGTAGATGTGCAAAGGTTTTAAAGAGCCACGTTACTAACGAAGGCTCTGGGAAACACCTTGGCTACTAAAAATACATCATAATTAGGTTCTAACGATGATCCTAATGCTACAAAGGCCCTGGGCCCGGTTTCCCAAAAGCATCTTAAGGCTAATTTCATCGTTAGAACCTTCGTAGGACCATCATTAAATCTACGAGCTGTTTCCCAAAACCATTGTTCTAAATTTGCACTTGAAAACGCTTTTTATTTACAGACTGCCTTAGTCCACTCGTAGAATCAAATTTTATTTGTGACATGCGCCGAAAACAACAGGTGTAGACTTTACCCTGAAATTCTTACTTGCGAGCCCTTTCCCAACAATGCAGAGTTAAAAAGTCAGATATTTTGCTAAATAAAAAAAGGAAATAGTAACACAATAAAATAACAATAACGAGGCTTTATACAAGGAGTACCAGTACTGAGTTAATGTGCAGTGCAACGAGGTAGTTAGTGTAATTGAGGTAATATGTACAGTACATGTAGGTAGGGGTAAAAGTGACTAGGCAATCAGGATAGATAATGAACAGGGTAGCAGCAGTATTTTTGAAGTGTGAAAGAGTGTGAAAGTGTGTAGATGTGTGAGTGTGTGTGAGGAATCAATATGCGTGTGTGTGTGTGTGTGTATATTTCAGTGTGCATAGAGACAGTGAAAGAGAGTCAGTGCAAAACAAAAATGGGGTCAATGCAAATAGTCTGTGTAGCCATTTGATTAACTGTTCAGTAGCCTTATGGCTTGGTATGGCTTGGTGGTAGAAGCTGTTCAGGAGCCTTTTGGTCCCAGAATTGGCACTACGGTACCGCTTGCAGTGCGGTAGCAGAGAGAACAGTCTATGACTTGGGTGGCCGGAGTCTTTGACCATTTTTAGGGCCTTCCACTGACACTGCCTGGTATAGAGGTATTGGATGGCAGGGAGCTTGGCCCCAGTGATGTACTGGCCTTCTGTAGCGCCTTACAGTCGGATGCCAAGCAGTTGCCATACCAAGCAGTGATGCAGCCAGTCAAGATGCTCTCAATGGTGCAGCTGTAGAAATGTTTGAGGATCTAGGGCCCATGACAAATCTTTTCAGCCTCCTAAGGGGGAAGAGGCATTGTCGTGCCCTCTTCATGACTGTGTTGGTGTGTTTGGACCATGATAGGTCCTCAGTGATGTGGACACCAAGGAATTTGAAGCTCTCGACCCGCTCCGCTACAGCCCCGTCAATGTAAATGGGGGCATGCTCGGCCCTCTATTTCCTTTTGTCCACGATCAGCTCCTTTGTCTTTCTGAGGTTGAGGGAGAGGTTGTTGTCCTGGCACCACACTGCCAGGTTTCTGACCTCCTCAGCATTCTCACGTAGATGTTCCTTTTGTCCAGGTTGGAAAAGGCAGTGTGGAGTGCAATAGAGATTGTCATCTTTGGCTCTATTGGGGCGGTATGCGAATTGGAGTGGGTCCAGGGTATCTGGGATGATATAATAATAATATGCCATTTAGCAGACGCTTTTATCCAAAGCGACTTACAGTCATGCGTGCATACATTTTTTTCTTGTGTATGGGTGGTCCCAGGGATCGAACCCACTACCCTGGCGTTACAAGCGCCGTGCTCTACCAGCTGAGCTACAGAGGACCAGCCATGTGAGCCATGACCAGCCTTTCAAAGCATTTCATGACTACAGATGTGAGCGCTATGGTGCGATAGTCATTTAGACAGGTTACCTTGGTGTTCTTGGGGAAAGGGACTAGGGATTATTCATTTTTTCCAGAAAATCTACCAAGTTTCAATACCAGGAATAATTCATATTTATCTATAGAGTCCCGGAAATACCACAAAACTCGGAAGTGCCCATTAAAGTGTTTAAAACCAAGACATGGTCACTATGCCAGGGTTCTCCCAAAATATAATTGTCGCTGCGCCACATTGCCGGCTTGGCTGTGCCACTGTGTAAAGATTTCACAGCAAGTGAAACTGATATTTTGTAATGAAAGAGTAACTTTGATCGCCAATGACATTGTTGTGAATTGCGAAAAGGCCGTTCATAAATTCATATCGTTATCATGTTCCTTAATTAATTCAGAGCATTTCAGCAGTAGGCCTAGGCTATCTCGACATAAAGCGCGCTCAGTAATCACAGAGTGCACCCCGAGTAGGCTATAGCGTTGTTGAATCATACAAACTTTGTAACGGCATTCAAACAAAAGTCAAATGACCAAAGTTGCTAAACTTGCTAGATAACCTCCAACAAATGACAGAATATCTCCTATTTGGCAAAATCGAGTTGATGATTATACAAATAGCAGATCAGCTCATGAAAAATGGAGAGATGAAGAGAGGAAATTGTTTAAAAAATCAAGGTATCTTAACGAGGACCAACTCTGTAAAGAAAACATCCATATCTACTCTCATACTGTGTTGATCACACATTCTCTACTGAAGCGCTCATATGGGCAGCAGTATGAGACAGCGCAGAGAAGCGGGGGAAACATTATAGCGGTATTTTGACATGCATAGGCGAGATGTGCTTTGATAATGCAACCTATGGACTACAGAATAAGGTTAGGAATTTTCAATCAAGACATTAGTCAGGATTTGGGGTTTCAGTGGGATTGGGACGAAAGGAAAATAGCTTAGGCTTTATAAGGCTAATAGGCTATATAAGTGAGTGAATAGATACATAATACACTTGATTTAGGCTATATTATTGCATGCTAAATGTTTCTGATCAGTGATAGATGAGCAAACAAATAAATGAGCTACCACTTCCACTTATCCAGCCAGAGATCAATTAACCAAATATAAAGACAGAGATTCAGTGAAAAAATCAAATTGATTGATTATCTGACAAGTAACAGGCTTTTGGTCGGGAGTAGGACAGGCTACTACGCGAGTGAAGACCAAAATCCACTTGTATGCTAGCAAAATTTTCTGATCAACTAATATATGAGCAAAAAAGAATAAAGATGATCATTAGCACTCATCTCAACTTAGCTAACATTTCACCAGCCTAATTGTTACCAAATATCCAAACGGAGATTCAGTGAAAACAGAAATCTGACGATTGATTTATCTACCCGAGTCGTGATCTAGAGTTTTTTCGCCTCTAGGTGCACAGGTGATGTGCTGGTAGAAATGAGGTAAGACGGACTTCAGTTTTCCTGCATTAAAATCACCGGCCATTAGGAGCGCCACCTCTAGGTGAGCATTTTCTTGTTTACTTATGGCCCTATACAGCTTGTTGAGTGCGGTCTTAGTGCCAGCATCAGTTTGTGGTGGTAAATAGACAGCTACAAAATATAGAAGGGTGAGCAGAACCTCAAGACTTCCTTAACCCTTTTCTGCCTGGCAGAATGTTCAATTCTTTACTGGACCATGACCTCGGTGTGCATGAATTAGAATCATTTGCGGATGTCAAACCATATATGAAAACAAGACACATATTTTTAAAGCTGAGAAACAGCTATTTCAAATGATTTGACATACAATAGCACCACATCAATGAAATTGTAATCAGTCAAGAAAAAACACCTTTGAAAATGTGTATCTTATATGAAAATCAATGCTTTTCTCCCAAACTGCCAAAAAACTCAGAGCATATTGATTCTTCCTAATTTTGAAATCAGAATATGAATACCTTTTACTGTGAATGAGTTAGACGTTTTAGTGAGCAATGATGTATTTAAAAAAAATCTATGGAATGTTCTGTGATCAGACACTTTGTTATCTAGATAGTGCAGTATATTAAACACATATCTGCACCCCTCAAAAAATGCAAATAGCATTTAGTACTATATATGATAAGGAAAGACATAAACTAGTGATATAATATTAATAAAACAATAACTTTATTGAAATAATAATATTAGGGGAATACATTTGAATGAAGACTAATTTAAATTGCTAGCATAACCATAATATACTACAGCAATCACTTCAGGGCTACTTTAATCAAAATTGAACTGGAATTACAAAATATGAAACAAATAAGGCATACAGTGAGGGAAAAAAGTAAAAAATATGCAAAAGTACAGAAAATTAGAAACTGGGCAAATACTTTTTCATGGCACTGTAGCTACCTCAATTACCTCGTAATTTCCTCGTACCCCTGCACATTGAATGGTACTGTATATACAGTGAGGGAAAAAAGTATTTGATCCCCTGCTGATTTTGTACGTTTGCCCACTGACAAAGAAATGATCAGTCTATAATTTTAATGGTAGGTTTATTTGAACAGTGAGAGAGAATAACAACAACAAAATCTAGAAAAACGCATGTCAAAAATGTTATAAATTGATTTGCATTTTAATGAGGGAAATAAGTATTTTACCCCCTCTCAATCAGAAAGATTTATGGCTACCAGGTGTCTTTTATACAGGTAACGAGCTGAGATTAGGAGCACACTCTTAAAGGGAGTGCTCCTAATCTCAGCTTGTTACCTGTATAAAAGACACCTGTCCACAGAAGCAATCAATCAGATTCCAAACTCTCCACCATGGCCAAGACCAAAGAGCTCTCCAAGGATGTCAGGGACACGATTGTAGACCTACACAAGGCTGGAATGGGCTACAAGACAATCGCCATGCAGCTTGGTGAGAAGACGACAAAAGTTGGTGCAATTATTCGCAAATGGAAGAAACACAAAAGAACTGTCAATCTCCCTCAGCCTGGGGTTCCATGCAAGATCTCACCTTGTGGAGTTGCAATGATCATGAGAACGGTGAGGAATCAGCCCAGAACTACACGGGAGGATCTTGTCAATGATCTCAAGGCAGCTGGGACCATAGTCACCAAGAAAACAATTGGTAACACACTACGCCGTGAAGGACTGAAATCCTGCAGCGCCCGCAAGGTCCCCCTGCTCAAGAAAGCACATATACATGCCCGTCTGAAATTTGCCAATGATCATCTGAATGATTCAGAGGAGAACTGGGTGAAAGTGTTGTGGTCAGATGAGACCAAAATCGAGCTCTTTGACATCAATTCAACTCGCCGTGTTTGGAGGAGGTGGAATGCTGCCTATGACCCCAAGCACACCATCCCCACCGTCAAACATGGAGGTGGAAACATTATGCTTTTGGGGTGTTTTTCTGCTAAGGGGACAGGACAACTTCACCGCATCAAAGGGACGATGGACGGGGGCCATGTACCATCAAATCTTGGGTGAGAACCTCCTTCCCTCAGCCAGGGCATTGAAAATGGGTCGTGGATGGGTATTCCAGCATGACAATGACCCAAAACACACAGCCAAGGCAACAAAGTTGTGGCTCAAGAAGAAGCACATTAAGGTCCTGGAGGGATCTGAAGGTTCGAGTTGCCAAACGTCAGCCTCGAAACCTTAATGACTTGGAGAAGATCTGCAAAGAGGAGTGGGACAAAATCCCTCCTGAGATGTGTGCAAACCTGGTGGCCAACTAAAAGAAACGTCTGACCTCTGTGATTGCCAACAAGGGTTTTGTCACCAAGTACTAAGTTATG
Organism: Coregonus lavaretus; assembly: GCF_964263955.1. Lineage (NCBI taxonomy): Eukaryota > Metazoa > Chordata > Actinopteri > Salmoniformes > Salmonidae > Coregonus > Coregonus lavaretus. The sequence continues at coordinate 43,328,841 of NC_140009.1, read as the reverse complement.
TTTTGCAGAGGGGTCAAATACTTTTTTCCCTCATTAAAATGCAAATCAATTTATAACATTTTTGACATGTGTTTTTCTGGAATTTTTTGTTGTTATTCTGTCTCTCACTGTTCAAATAAACCTACCATTAAAATTATAGACTGATCATGTCTTTGTCAGTGGGCAAACGTACAAAATCAGCAGGGGATCAAATACTTTTTTCCCTCACTGTATAACAACAATTATTGGCTTTTACAACTTCAGCTTCTACATTCAACCTCCTGAGGCACAGGAACTGCATTGTCCACTGGTACTGGTCTCCTCTGTCCATTTCTAAAACTCTAACATAAAGACAAATAATGAAAATTAACATTTCAAATGAAAATAAGTGACAACTCCTCAAAAGGAAAGCCTAAGATTGACAAAAAGTTGTATTCAGAATACACTTCAGAATACACTTCAGTTCCTTCATAAAAAAGGAATCATCAATGAAAGTGAATAGTGTATACACAAGTTATCAATTGCATATCTGATAGTCCATAACTGAAATAATAGGATCATGTGTGCCTGTAAGTAGCAAAGTCACAAACCAGCTAGACCAGGATAATTTAGTTACCAAGATGACCACCACAAAGTCATTATTTATAAGCTATTATCATAAGGTTTAGGGTATAATGTTACATTCATTCTTGCGATCAACAGCCAGCAGTCTTAATATTTTATATGAATCATATCACAGATAAACAGACACCTAATGAGATATAGCCATGTAGTCATCTAGCTAGGGGATATGACTAGCTAGTAAAATATAGCCATCCAATTTTCCTTCACAGCATCCCTCTCTCTTTTGGCTGGCTAGCTAGGGACAAAATATAATCACTGGCCAGTTTGTTTTTATCTCTAATACCTAATGACAAATGCATTTTATTTTGTACAGTTATCAAAGAAAACATTAACATAAAAAAGACAATATCTAAATCAAGTAGGTTATCTTGCTTCGTTTTGGGTGTCTGACTTAACCAACACAGGCTAGCTAGCTAGCTAGCATCATAGCTAGCTAGGTGTCTAGCTAGCAATCTAGCTAGATATCTAACATTATCTGAGGAGATTTAAAATCTCAGATTCACTTCAGAAAGCTTTCCATGTACTTAAAAAATATTGATGCCATTGATCAGATGATATTAACTTTTACCTTAGATAGAAATTGTCAACTCCCTATCAAGCTGACTCTATTTTTGAAGTCTACTCGGCTTGGTAGCTAGTTAGCTAACCAGGTGTCAAAAGTTCATTTCACAGACATCTTATCAATCCGAAAGAATACTCTAAAATGTAAATATTATCATTACCAACATAAAAACAAATTATATACAGTTTCTTACCTTGATATTGTTGTCCAAATCTGAATGATGGAGCTGCTAAAGTTGGTCATAACCTGTCAGATTGAGTGGGGGAGAGGCCTCCCTGTGTGTCAAATGAACCATTTTCGAGTTGAGTTTTTCCTTTTGAGAGAAAGGCTAATACCCACCGCTAAACCAATCACATACCATTAATGCAAACATTGAACCTATTAAAAGAGGGGTTTTATGAAAACATTGGTGATTGTAGCGCAAAGATATTGACGTGACAACCATCTGAAACATTTTTCAGATTTTTGAATGGATGGGCTAGAAAGGGTTAAAGAGATGACTTAAGATAAATGTACTCGAAACCCTATTGAGTGCAAACTCCATGAGGAAATCTGTTGGCCAGCAAGTGGGATGGTTTTCAGCACTTGAATTACATTTATTCACCGCACGCAAGGGAACCACGCCTGCAAAGCCCGTTACGCATCTGCATAAGGTAAGTCTGAATATCAACTACTGAGAAGTGTGTAGGAAAGGTGTGTAGGAAAGGCATATATTTCCTAAGTCTGAATCGGGCCCTAGGTGCGTTGTTGGAGCACTTGTTCATACTGATAGGATTTAAATAAAGGCAGCGCTGCTCTTGGATCAGCTTTCTCTATTCAAATCATACCTTAACATTAGAATTATTACACAATACTGATGACTGATGAGCTCCTACACAAAAAGTACCAGCTATAAGGCTGCAAATATTGAGGTGACTTATTCTAATGCTTACCCAATAATAATGCACTAAATTACAGATTTGCATTGTGCACAAGTTGTTTTTACACATCATGAAATATATTTAGAAAGAATTACGGTAGCCTACAATAGCAAAATAGACCTCAGTTGATTGAACATTAAATTGATTTCAATATGATTTAAATATATAGGCCTATAGCCTGTACTGTATTTATATTTTAATGCAGTTAACCTCTTAAGGATTGGACCCTTTTTTTCAATTTTTGCCTAAAATGACATACCCAAATATAACTGCCTGTAGCTCAGGACCTGAAGCAAGGATATGCATATTCTTGATACCATTTGAAAGAAAACACTTTGAAGTTTGTGGGAATGTGAAATTAATATTGTGGCATTTCAAAATGATGATAAAAATAAAAAGAATACTGTTTTTTTGGTTTGTATTATCTTTTAACACATTAAAAAGATAATACAAACCAAAAAAACAGTATTCTTTTTATTTTTATCATCATTTTGAAATGCCACAATATAATATTGCAGTTTAGGCGCAATTTAGATTCTGGCCACAAGATGGCAGCAGTGTGTGTGCAAAGTTTCAGATTGATCCAGTGAAGCGTTGCAATACTGGACAATTTTGTATCAAATCTGCCCAAATGTGCCGAATTGGTCAATTGACACATTTTCAAGTACATAACCATAGAGAACATACAGAAAAGATATGGTAATACAAAATGTAAGTTTACACACTCCCAGGAATGTCATACATGATGGATCATTAGCTTATACACTAACTTTCACAAATCTAGATGGACGGGCGGGGTGGGTGTGGAGCCAGAGACAGCAAGGGTTCAAACTGTACAACCCAGTTCCTACATTTGAATATTAAAATTGATTTTATAAAACAAAACTATGCTACATTTTATCTCTGGGACCCTCAGGATGACAAATCAGAGCAAGATTACTGAATGTAGAGTACCAGTCAAAAAGTTTGGACACACCTACTCATTCAAGGGTTTTTCTTAATTTTTACTATTTTGTACATTGTAGAATAATAGTGAAGACATCAAAACTATGAAATAACACATATGGAATCATGTTGTAACCAAAAAAGTGTTAAACAAATTTATATTTGAGATTCTTCAAATAGCCACCCTTTGCCTTGATGACAGCTTTGCACACTCTTGGCATTCTCTCAACCAACTTCACCTGGAATGCTTTTCCAACAGTCTTGAAGGAGTTCCCACATATGCTGAGCACTTATTGGATGCTTTTCCTTCACTCTGCGGTCCGATTCATCCTAAACCATCCCACATGGGTTGAGGTCGGGGGATTGTGGAGGCCATGTCATCTGATGCAGCACTCCATCAGTCTCCTTCTTGGTAAAATAGCCCTTACACAGCCAGGAGGTGTGTTGGGTCATTGTCCTGTTGAAAAACAAATGATAGTCCCACTAAGCCCAAACCAGATGGGATGGCGTATCGCTGCAGAATGCTGTGGTATCCATGCTTGTTAAGTGTGCCTTGAATTCTAAATAAATCACAGACAGTGTCACCAGCAAAGCACCCCCACACCATAACAACTCCTCCTCCATGCTTTACGGTGGGAACTACACAGGCGGAGATCATCCGTTCACCCACACCGCGTCTTACAAAGACACAGCGGTTGGAACCAAAAATCTCCAATTTGGACTCCAGCCCAAAGGACACATTTCCACCGGTCTAATGTCCATTGCTCGTGTTTCTTGGCCCAAGCAGGTCTCTTCTTCTTATTGGTGTCCTTTAGTTGTGGTTTCTTTGCAGCAATTTGACCATGAAGGCCTGATTCCCACAGTCCCCTCTGAACAGTTGATGTTGAGATGTGTCTGTGACTTTAACTCTGTGAAGCATATATTTGGTCTGCAATTTCTAAGGCTGGTAACTCTAATGAACTTATCCTCTGTAGCACAGGTAACTCTGGGTCTTCCATTCCTGTGGTGGTCCTCATGAGAGCCAGTTTCATCATAGCGCTTGATGGTTTTTGCGACTGCACTTGAAGAAACGTTCAAAGTTCTTGAAATTCTCCGTATTGACTGACCTTCATGTCTTCAAATAATGATGGACTGTCCTTTCTCTTTGCTTATTTGAGCTGTTCTTGCCATAATATGGACTTTTATGGACTAATATGGTCTTTTACCAAATAGGGCTATCTTCTATATACCACCCCTACCTTGTCACAACACAACTGATTGGCTCAAACGCATTAGGAAAGAAATTCCACAAATTAACTTTGAAGAAGGCACACCTGTTAATTGAAATGTATTCCAGGTGACTACCTCATGAAGCTGGTTGAGAGAATGCCAAGAGTGTGCAGAGCTGTCATCAAGGCAAAGGGTGGCTATTTGAATAATCTCAAATATAAAATATATTTTGATTTGTTTAACACTTTTTTGGTTACTACACAATTCCATATGTGTTATTTAATAGTTTTGATGTCTTCACTATTATTCTACAATGCAAAAAATAGTAAAAATAAAGAAAAACCCTTGAATGAGTTGGTGTGTCCAAACTTTTGACTGTTAGTGTAGGAGCATTATTTACCTTCAGAGGTGAATGTATCAAACCAGTTGCCGTGATACGTTTTTTGTTGTTGTGCACTCTCCTCAAACAATAGCATGGTATGTTTTCACTGTTATAGCTACTGTAAATTGGACAGTGCAGTTAGAATAACAAGAATTTAAGCTTTCTGCCCATATAAGACGTCTATGTCCTGGAAAGCTTGCTGTTATTTACAACAGTCATGCTAAACACATTAGCGCACGTTAGCTCAACCGTCCCGTATTCGGGACACCGATCCCGTAGAGGTTAACTAAGTTTTCATTTTAAGCATCTTTTTAGGCCTTATTTGTAACAATAGCGGAGGTGATAAAGCCCGCATGGACTTAGCACAAATGTCTTGTTTGCTAAGTTTGCTGTATTGTACATTGCTCTCCTTGACTCTTTTGTGTCATCATTAGCACAGTGTACATGATCCCAATTCTAGCTCCATGACCTTGTCAATTTGAACAACCGAAAAAGCATACCGTGCTGATTTATTGGCGCGTTGAACCATGTTGTGCACCGTAGTTTAAAAACTCAGTGGATAGTGTTAAAACAATGACATCCTACCTGAATTCAGACATTTTAATACACCTTCGCCATTGCAAAGACATTGGCAACTTTGCATTTGTAGCCAACTTCGTTCTGAAGTTATCAGCGGTCATAGTGAGACGCGGAAGGGCAAAAAAGCATCTAATGACACACTTAGCCATAGAATGGTACTGGTGGGAAGATCAGCCATTTTACAGGCTCCAGACCAATTGTGCTATTTTGTGTTTTTTGTGCGCTGATCTTTACTTTTTTGGTACATAATGTTTCCGCCATTTTTTCCTATGACTGAAAATAGCTTATTGACATCAGAACACCTCCATTTGGATGAGGATTTCGACTTCAATGAGTCGGCGGCGAAGGACATACTGCTCATCCCGGACCAGGTCCAAATCCCCGACACTCAAAAAAGGAAGAGGCAGCGTTATAGAGGCCGGTGTGCGGGATACCTGACGAGACTATGTCGCGAGTGGATAAACCGCCTCCATCCTCCATTCTATTGGGAAATGTGCAATCACTGGATAATAAACTGGACGAGCTCCGTTCGAGACTATCCTATGAGTCGTGTCTGAAGAAGGACAAGGACGTGGAAAATATTAATCTAGCTGCTTTTTCTATACATCAGCAGGACAGAACAGCAGCGTCAGGTAAACTCAAGGGGGGTGGTGTGTGTCTCTTTGTTAACAACAGCCGGTGCGCGACATCTAATATTAAATATGGTGTATCTTTAATTAGAATTTTGTCTACATTTATTTAACCTTTATTTTATCAGGGAGTCATACTGAGACCAAGTTATCTTTTACAGATGAGCGCTGAATTACATAAATTACAGTAGAACCCACATTAAAATATAAATGCAAGCAGAAGAAAAACACAGTCATAAAAAACAATCACATTAATCAGTAATAACGTCCTCAATCAGCTTTCTGAATTGCCCTAGAGGCACCAGAACATCAAATTTAAGAACATTTTGAAGATTGTTCCACACATTTTACATTTACATTTTTTGTCATTTAGCAGACGCTCTTATCCAGAGCGACTTACAGTTAGTGAGTGCATACATTATATTTACTGGCCCCCCGTGGGAATCGAACCCACAACCCTGGCGTTGCAAACGGCCAGCTTCGACAGAGCCTGAAATAAGGTGCAAGAAAAGAAAAATATGATTTACCTAACTCAGTAGAGACCAAAGGAATTTCCAGAGTTAGCCATCCCTGAGACCGGGTGTGGTAACTCGTACGATTAAAGTTTAGTAATTATGTTAGGAACAGTGGGACTTTTTGGAAAAGGGCTTTATAAATGAAAACATAGAAAGGTAGAGAATGAGTACTAAAATTGTCGCCCGTAACAAAGCGCAGTGCACTCATTACAGTATACACTACTGTAAGTCGCTCTGGAAAAGAGCGTCTGCTAAATGACAAAAAAAAAACTCTATCTAACGGCTTTAATGAAGTGGCAGATGCGTTCATATCGATGATGTCGCCATAGTCTAGGATCAAAAGGAACATCGACTGAATAATCAGCTTTCTACTATTTAGCGAGAGGCAGGACCTACACTATATATTCAAAAGTATGTGGACACACCTTCAAATTAGTGGATTCAGCTATTTCAGCCACACCCATTGCTGACAGGTGTATAAAATCGAGCACACAGCCATGCAATCTCCATAGACAAACACTGGCAGTAGAATGGCCATACTGAAAAGCTCAGTGACTTTCAATGTGGCACCGTCATAGGATGCCAGCTTTCCAACAAGTCAGTTCGTCAAATTTCGGCCCTCATAGAGCTGCCCTGGTCAACTGTAAGTGCTGTTATTGTGAAGTGGAAACATCTAGGAGCAACAAAGGCTCAGCCACGAAGTGGTAGGCCACACAAGCTCACAGAAAGGGACCGCCGAGTGCTGAAGCGCGTACCGCGTAAAGAATGTCTGTCCTCGGTTGCAACACTCACTACCGAGTTCCAAACTGCTTCTGGAAGCAACATCAAGCACAATAACTGTTCGTCGGGAGCTTCATAAAGCCTAAGATCACCATGCGCAATGCCAAGTGTCGGCTGGAGTGGTGTAACGCTTGCCACCATTGGACTATGGAGCAGTGGAAACGAGTTCTCTGGAGTGATGAATCCCTCCGACAGAGGAATCTGGGTTTGGCGGATGCAAGGAGAACGCTACCTGCCCGAATGCATAGTGCCAACTGTAAAGTTTGGTGGAGGAGGAATAATGGTCTGGGGCTGTTTTCATGGTTCTGGCTAGTCCCCTTAGTTCCTGTGAAGGGAAATATTAACGCTACAGCATACAATGACATTCTAGACGATTCGGTGCTTCCAACTTTGTGGCAACAGTTTGGGGAAGGCCCTTTCCTGTTTCAGCATGACAATGCCCCTGTGCACAAAGCAAGGTCCATACAGAGCCCTGACATTTTTATTTTTTTATTTTCAATTCACAAACTGTAGAAACAATGAGAATAGAAAGGTTCAGAACTTTTGTAAAACATCACAGTACAGTTGAAAAATATATGGCAAATATAAATCCAATATGTATGGTGTTAAGAGATAGATGGGAGGTGTTGAATGGAGCTGAAGGATGGGACTAATAACAACAACTAATAACAACAAGATAACTAGTGTAAGACATGCTGTGTCCATAATAAGTATATAGGTTATATATTGTGAGCATACCAGATGGACATCATGAAAATGATCGGAGGAAGTTCAGGAGTAAAAACAAACAAAATATAATTTTTGACTGTGTACATAAAATGTATATAGTACGTATAAGCATGAAGTAGAGGCCTAAGCATTGTTGTTCACTAGTTTACTCCAATTAGGGAAGGGAGGGTGGGGTTGGAAAGTAATAAAGGGAAATATACATATTTTTAAAGGATATGTATGTATACAGTGGGGAAAAAAAGTATTTAGTCAGCCACCAATTGTGCAAGTTCTCCCACTTAAAAAGATGAGAGAGGCCTGTAATTTTCATTGTCTCCGTACTGCTGTGCTGTTTGTTGCTACTTGGCTACCTGCCAAACTATTCACGTTTTACTTTTAATAAACGTTTAATCAATCTCTGTGTTCAACAAATTTACCAACTTTTTAGTTTTGTCCTCACTCATCTTTTTTCGTTAAACTTTTTCACCCCGGACGTTTATCCCGAGACAGAAGAGTCATTTTCCTGTGCGTTTTAGCTGCCAACTTTACGTTATTTTCCTTTTTTCCATCGCAACTTTTTTCCCTTATTCAACTTTTTCACTCCGGACGCTTTATCTGGACATGGTTCATCAACATCTTCAACAGCCGAAGCTAAGTAGTAACATTAACATGATGTCTTCTAATTGCAGTCGCTGTACTCATAATATACAGGAGAATTCTCGCCTTACGGCGAGAATAGCTGTGCTACAAGCCCAGCTTCAGACGCAATCGTTAGGCAAGGGTAATATCAGTGTAGGAAAGGAAGAAACAGCGTCTGTGCCACCAGTAAGTACAGACAGTAACGTTAGTATAAATCCCCCCGCACAGTCCCCGCAGCCGGACAACTTTCTCATGGCTTCTGGAGGGAAATACTGTTGGAATGCTCAACCGGTGTCGCTCATTCAGCCGACAGAAACCTTCAACCGGTTTTCCCCATTATGTAGCGAGTCGGAGTCTGAGTCTGAGTCTTCTCTAGTCTCTACTCCTCCCGTTACGGGGTCTGAGACTCCGAAGGCTCCCACCATTAGCTCTGACAAATTGAAAACCCTAGTCATTGGCGACTCCATTACCCGCAGTATTAGACTTAAAACGAATCACCCAGCGATCATACACTGTTTACCAGGGGGCAGGGCTACCGACGTTAAGGCTAATCTAAAGATGGTGCTGGCTAAAGCTAAAACTGGCGAGTGTAGAGAGTATAGAGATATTGTTATCCACGTCGGCACCAACGATGTTAGGATGAAACAGTCAGAGGTCACCAAGTGCAACATAGCTTCAGCGTGTAAATCAGCTAGAAAGATGTGTCGGCATCAAGTAATTGTCTCTGGCCCCCTCCCAGTTAGGGGAAGTGACGAGCTCTACAGCAGAGTCTCAGCACTTAATCGCTGGTTGAAAACTGTTTTCTGCCCCTCCCAAAAGATAACATTTGTGGATAATTGGCCCTCTTTCTGGGACTCACCCACAAACAGGACCAAGCCTGACCTGCTGAGGAGTGACGGACTCCATCCTAGCTGGAGGGGTGCTCTCCTCTTATCTACCAACATAGATAGGGCTCTAACTCCTCTAGCCCCACAGTGAAATAGGGTGCAGGCCAGGCAGCAGGCTGTTAGCCAACCTGCCAGCTTAGTGGAGTCTGCCAATAGCACAGTCAGTGTAGTCAGCTCAGCCATACCCATTGAGACTGTGTCTGTGCCTCGATCTAGGTTGGGCAAAACTAAACATGGCGGTGTTCACCCTAGCAATCTTATTAGGATAAAGACCTCCTCCATTCCTGCCATTATTGAAAGAGATCGTGATACCTCACATCTCAAAATAGGGTTACTTAATGTTAGATCCCTCACTTCAAAGGCAGTCATAGTCAATGAACTAATCACTGATCATAATCTTGATGTGATTGGCCTGACTGAAACATGGCTTAAGCCTGATGAATTTGCTGTGTTAAATGAGGCCTCACCTCCTGGTTACACTAGTGACCATATTCCCCGTGCATCCCGCAAAGGCGGAGGTGTTGCTAACATTTACGATAGCAAATTTCAATTTACAAAAAAAAAAATGGCGTTTTCATCTTTTGAGCTTCTAGTCATGAAATCTATGCAGCCTACTCAATCACTTTTTATAGCTACTGTTTACAGGCCTCCTGGGCCATATACAGCGTTCCTCTCTGAGTTTCCTGAATTCCTATCAGACCTTGTAGTCATAGCAGATCATATTCTAATTTTTGGTGATTTTAATATTCACATGGAGAAGTCCACAGACCCACTCCAAAAGTATTTCGGAGCCATTATCGACTCAGTGGGTTTTGTCCAACATGTCTCTGGACCTACTCACTGCCACAGTCATACTCTGGATCTAATTTTGTCCCATGGAATAAATGTTGTAGATCTTAATGTTTTTCCACAAAATCCTGGACTATCGGACCACCATTTTATTACGTTTGCAATCGCAACAAATAATCTGCTCAGACCCCAACCAAGGAGCATCAAAAGTCGTGCTATAAATTCTCAGACAACACAAAAATTCATTGATGCCCTTCCAGACTCCTTCTGCCTACCCAAGGACGTCAGAGGACAAAAATCAGTTAACCACTTAACTGAGGAACTCAATTTAACCTTGCGCAATACCCTAGATGAAGTTGCACCCCTAAAAACGAAAAACATTTGTCATAAGAAACTAGCTCCCTGGTATACAGAAAATACCCGAGCTTTGAAGCAAGCTTCCAGGAAATTGGAACGGAAATGGCGCCACACCAAACTGGAAGTCTTCCGACTAGCTTGGAAAGACAGTACCGAAGAGCCCTCACTGCTGCTCGATCATCCTACTTTTCCAACTTAATCGAGGAAAATAAGAACAATCCAAAATTTCTTTTTGATACTGTTGCAAAGCTAACTAAAAAGCAGCATTCCCCAAGAGAGGATGGCTTTCACTTCAGCAGTGATAAATTCATGAACTTCTTTGAGGAAAAGATCATGACCATTAGAAAGCAAATTACGGACTCCTCTTTGAATCTGCGTATTCCTCCAGGGCTTAGCTGTCCTGGATCTGCACAGCTCTGCGAGGGCCTGGGATCGGGAGAGACACTTAAGTGTTTTAGTACTATATCTCTTGACACAATGATGAAAATAATCATGGCCTCTAAACCTTCAAGCTGCATACTGGATCCTATTCCTACTAAACTGCTGAAGGAGCTGCTTCCTGTGCTTGGCCCTTCTATGTTGAACATAATAAACAGCTCTCTATCCACCGGATGTGTACCAAACTCACTAAAAGTGGCAGTGATAAAGCCTCTCTTGCGCAGCAACTCACTGCCTTTCTGAAGACAAACAATGTATACGAAATGCTTCAGTCTGGTTTTAGACCCCATCATAGCACTGAGACTGCACTTGTGAAGGTGGTAAATGACCTTTTAATGGCGTCAGACCGAGGCTCTGCATCTGTCCTCGTGCTACTAGACCTTAGTGCTGCCTTTGACACCATCGATCACCACATTCTTTTGGAGAGACTGGAAACCCAAATTGGTCTACACGGACAAGTTCTGGCCTGGTTTAGATCCTACCTGTCGGAAAGATATCAGTTTGTCTCTGTGAATGGTCTGTCCTCCGACAAATCAACTGTACATTTCGGTGTTCCTCAAGGTTCCGTTTTAGGACCACTATTGTTTTCACTATATATTTTACCTCTTGGGGATGTTATTCGAAAACATAATGTTAACTTTCACTGCTATGCGGATGACACACAGCTGTACATTTCAATGAAGCATGGTGAAGCCCCAAAATTGCCCTCACTAGAAGCCTGTGTTTCAGACATAAGGAAGTGGATGGCTGAAAACTTTTTACTTTTAAACTCGGACAAAACAGAGATGCTTGTTCTAGGTCCCAAGAAACAAAGAGATCTTCTGTTAAATCTGACAATTAATCTTGATGGTTGTAAAGTCGTCTCAAATAAAACTGTGAAGGACCTAGGCGTTACTCTTGACCCTGATCTCTCTTTTGACGAACATATCAAGACTGTTTCAAGGACAGCTTTTTTCCATCTACGTAACATTGCAAAAATCAGAAATTTTCTGTCCAAAAATGATGCAGAAAAATTAATCCATGCATTTGTTACTTCTAGGTTAGACTACTGCAATGCTCTATTTTCCGGCTACCCGGATAAAGCACTAAATAAACTTCAGTTAGTGCTAAATACGGCTGCTAGAATCCTGACTAGAACCAAGAAATTTGATCATATTACTCCAGTGCTAGCTTCCCTACACTGGCTTCCTGTTAAGGCAAGGGCTGATTTCAAGGTTTTACTGTTAACCTATAAAGCGTTACATGGGCTTGCTCCTACCTATCTTTCCGAGTTGGTCCTGCCGTACATACCAATACGTACGCTACGGTCACAAGACGCAGGCCTCCTAATTGTCCCTAGAATTTCTAAGCAAACAGCGGGAGGCAGGGCTTTCTCCTATAGATCTCCATTTTTATGGAACAGTCTGCCTACCCATGTGAGAGACGCAGACTCGGTCTCAACCTTTAAGTCTTTACTGAAGACTTATCTCTTCAGTAGGTCATATGATTGAGTGTAGTCTGGCCCAGGAGTGTGAAGGTGAACGGAAAGGCTGGAGCAACGAACAGCCCTTGCTGTCTCTGCCAGGCCGGTTCCCCTCTCCACTGGGGTTCTCTGCCTCTAACCCTGTTGCAGGGGCTGAGTCACTGGCTTGCTGGTGCTCTTTCATGCCGTCCCTGGGAGGGGTGTGTCACTTGAGTGGGTTGAGTTACTGACGTGATCTTCCTGTCTGGGTTGGCGCCCCCCCCTTGGTTTGTGCTGTGGTGGAGACCTCTGTGGGCTATACTCGGCCTTGTCTCAGGATTGTAAGTTGGTGGTTGGGGATATCCCTCTAGTGGTGCGGGGGCTGTGCTTTGGCGGAGTGGGTGGGGTTATATCCTTCCTGTTTGGCCCTGTCCGGGGGTTTCTTCGGATGGGGCCACAGTGTCTCCGGACCGCTCCTGTCTCAGCCTCCAGTATTTATGCTGCAGTAGTTTATGTGTCGGGGGGCTGGGGTTAGTTGGTTATACCTGGAGTACTTCTCCTGTCTTATCCAGTGTCCTGTGTGAATTTAAGTATGCTCTCTCTAATTCTCTCGTTCTCTCTTTCTCTCTGAGAACCTGAGCCCTAGGACCATACGTCAGGACTACCGGGCATGATGACACCTTGCTGTCCCCAGTCCGCCTGGCCTTGCTGCTATTCCAGTTTCAACTGTTCTGCCTGCGGCTACGAAACCCCTACCTGTCCCAGACCTGCTGTTTTCAACTCTTAATGATCGGCTATGAAAAGCCAACTGAGAGACCTGAGCCCTAGGACCATACGTCGGGACTACCGGCCGTGGTGACTCCTTGCTGTCCCCAGTCCGCCTGGCCTTGCTGCTATTCCAGTTTCAACTGTTCTGCCTGCGGTTATGGAACCCCTACCTGTCCCAGACCTGCTGTTTTCAACTCTTAATGATCGGCTATGAAAAGCCAACTGAGATTTATTCCTGATTATTATTTGACCATGCTTGTCACTTATGAACATTTTTGAACATCTTGGCATGGTTCTGTTATAATCTCCACCCGGCACAGCCAGAAGAGGACTGGCCACCCCTCATAGCCTGGTTCCTCTCTAGGTTTCTTCCTAGGTTTTGCCTTTCTAGGGAGTTTTTCCTAGCCACCGTGCTTCTACACCTGCATTACTAGCTGTTTGGGGTTTTAGGCTGGGTTTCTGTACAGCACTTCGAGATATTAGCTGATGTAAGAAGGGCTATATAAAATAAAATTGATTGATTGATTGATCATAGGTACACGTCAACTATGACAGACAAAATGAGAGAAAAAAATCCAGAAAATCACATTGTAGGATTTTTTATGAATTTATTTGCAAATTATGGTGGAAAATAAGTATTGCCAAATCTTTTCAGTCTCCTGAGGGGGAATAGGCTTTGTCGTGCCCTCTTCACGACTGTCTTGGTGTGTTTGGACCATGATAGTTCGTTGGTGATGTGGACACCAAGGAACTTGAAGCTCTCAACCTGTTCCACTACAGCCCCGTCGATGAGAATGGGGGCGTGCTCAGTCCTCTTTTTTTTCCTGTAGTCCACAATCATCTCCTTTGTCTTGGTCACGTTGAGAGAGAGGTTGTTATCCTGGCACCACACGGCCAGGTCTCTGACCTCCTCCCTATAGGCTGTCTCATCGTTGTCGGTGATCAGGCCTACCACTGTTGTGTCGTCGGCAAACTTAATGATGGTGTTGGAGTCGTGCCTGGCCATCCAGTCATGGGTGAACTGGGAGTACAGGAGGGGACTGAGCACGCACCCCTGAGGGGCCCCCGTGTTGAGGATCAGTGTGGCAGATGTGTTGTTACCTACCCTTACCACCTGGGGGCGGCCCGTCAGGAAGTCCAGGATCCAGTTGCAGAGGGAGGTGTTTAGTCCCAGGATCCTTAGCTTAGTGATGAGCTTTGAGGGCACTATGGTGTTGAATGCTGAGCTGTAGTCAATGAATAGCATTCTCACGTAGGTGTTCCTCTTGTCCAGGTGGGAAAGGGAAGTGTGGAGTGCAATAGAGATTGCATCATCTGTGGATCTGTTGCGGCAGTATGCAAATTGGAGTGGGTCTAGGGTTTCTGGGATAATGGTGTTGATGTGAGCCATGACCAGCCTTTCAAAGCACTTCATGTCTACAGACGTGAGTGCTACGGGTCGGTAGTCATTTAGGCAGGTTATCTTAGAGTCTTTGGGCATGGGGACTATGGTGGTCTGCTTGAAACATGTTGGTATTACAGAATCAGTCAGGGACATGTTGAAAATGTCAGTGAAGACACTTGCCAGTTGGTCAGCACATGCTCGGAGTACACGTCCTGGTAATCCGTCTGGCCCTGCGGCCTTGTGAATGTTGACCTGCTTAAAAGTCTTACTCACATCGGCTACGGAGAGCGTGATCACATAGTCATCCGGAACAGCTGGTGCTCTCATGCATGCTTCAGTGTTGCTTGCCTCGAAGCGAGCTTAGAAGTGGTTTAGCTCGTCTGGAAGTCTTGTGTCACTGGGCAGCTCGCGGCTGTGCTTCCCTTTGTGTCACTGGGCAGCCCTGCCACATCCGACGAGCGTCAGAGCCGGTGTAGTACGATTCAATCTTAGTCCTGTATTGACTCTTTGCCTGTTTGATGGTTCGTCGGAGGGCATATCGGGATTTCTTATAAGCGTCTAGGTTAGAGTCCCGCTCCTTGAAAGCGGCAGCTCTACCCTTTAGCTCAGTGTGGATGTTTCCTGTAATCCATGGTTTCTGGTTGGGGTATGTACGTACGGTCACTGTGGGGACGACATCATCGATGCACTTATTGATGAAGCCAGTGACTGATGTGGTGTACTCCTCAATGCTATCTGAAGAATCCCGGAACATGTTCCAGTCTGTGCTAGCAAAACAGTCCTGTAGCTTAGCATCTGCGTCATCTGACCACTTTTTTATTAACCGAGTCACTGGTGCTTCCTGCTTTAGTTTTTGCTTATAAGCAGGAATCAGGAGGATAGAGTTATGGTCAGATTTGCCAAATGGAGGGCGAGGGACAGCTTTGTATGCGTCTCTGTGTGTGGAGTAAAGGTGGTCTAGAGTTTTTTTTCCTTTTCCTCTGGTTGCACATTTAACATGCTGGTAGTAATTAGATAGAACGGATTTAAGTTTCCCTGCATTAAAGTCCCCGGCCACTAGGAGCGCTGCCTCTGGATGAGCGTTTTCCTGTTGACTTATGGCCTTATACAGCTCATTCAGTGCAATCTTAATGCCAGCATTGGTTTGTGGTGGTAAATAGACAGCTATGAAAAATATAGATGAAAACTCTCTTGGTAAATAGTGTGGTCTACAGCTTATCATAAGATACTCTACCTCAGGCGAGCAAAACCTCGAGACTTCCTTAGTATTTGATTTTGTGCACCAGCTGTTGTTTACAAATATACACAGACCGCCACCCCTTGTCTTACCGGAGTCAGCCGTTCTATCCTGCCGATGTAGCGTATAGCCCGCTAGCTCTATTTTGTCCATGTCGTCGTTCAGCCACGACTCTGTGAAACATAAGATATTACAGTTTTTAATGTCCCGTTGGTAGGATAACCGTAATCTTAGGTCATCCAATTTATTCTCAAATGATTGAAGATTAGCTAATAGGATTGATGGGAGTGGCAGTTTACTCGCTCGCCGTCGGATCCTTACAAGGCACCCCGACCTAAGTCCACGATATCTCCGTCTCTTCCTCATGCGAATGACGGGGATTTGGGCCTTGTCGGGTGCCTGTAGGATATCCTTCGCGGCCGCCTCGTTGAAGAAAAAATATTTGTCCAATACGAGGTGAGTAATCGCTGTCCTGATATCCAGAAGCTCTTTTTGGTTGTAAGAGATGATGGCAGAAACATTATGTACAAAATAAATTACAAATAACGCGGAAAAACACACATAATAGTACAATTGGTTAGAGGGCTGTAAAACGGCAGCCATCTTCTCCGGCGCCATTACCATACCATATCAATCAGTCAAGGATATTCATATTGTAAAACAATTTGGTGCACATGTTTCAAACACTGTCAACACTCAACATATGCAAGAACATACATTTCGAACACACGGTGGCACTATAACAGGCACATGTTTATATCTCTTGATCTGTTTGACTCCGAGTGCTGAAATTTGGCACACATGCTCAGGGATATGAGTCTAGCTAACCCACGCTATATCTCAGACACTACTGGCCCGCTTTTGATGAAACTTGGATGAATGATGCATCTTGCCATAAGATCCGTCATTTACAAAATTACACTGATTGGCCCAAGGGCACAGCATCATTTGTTGGGGTTGACATGTTTACTTTTTCTCTTTCAATGCTCTGGAAACCAAGCAGAAAATGCTGTGCTCTAAAGATGGCATCGTAGCCACACAGACACATTAGAAGATAATTGTCGATCTGATTAGAAACACTGTGCTCACAACCTTTGTCTCCTAAATGATGTCGCTGGTGTATTTTTTTTGAATTTCAGAATATATTGCTTTACCAGGTACAAGTCCAACCAGGCGCAAGTCCAATGCGCAAAACAACACACATAATGAGCTCGAGAAATGTATACTTTAGCAAAGTTTCACCCACATTTTAGATAAGAAAAATATCGACCTACCTTTCTTTTTCAAAAGATTTGATTTGATATTTTATAAACAATACAAAACATACACATACAAACAATAACATCATACAAACATCAACTACATCACACCTGCCCAGACCCACTAGCACACACCCCAATCTCCAGTGCCCGCATCACTTTCCGCCACATGGCCTCAACCTGCACCATTCTGTTTCTCTCCGTAGCCCATGCACTTTACATTTTTAAATAATAAAGCATTTTGACCTTTCTATTGCGTTAACGACGGAGGATTGGTTGATTTCCAGTTTTTAAGTATACGTTTGTTTTAAGATGATTGATGAAAAAAGTATCGTCCAACCCATCGGGTATCTCACTGCACCCTCATATGTCTTGACAGCCAACTTTCTAATTCCGCCCATAGCCTTTGGACTTTTTAACAATTCCCAGAAGGCATGGATTATTGAGTCATTATTAGTTTTACACTTCAGACCCACCTTTCTGTCTTGTCAACCATCCATCCAAATCAAATAATTCCATGTGTCTGCCTTTTGGGTAATCCAATGAACAACACGGCAGTTGTTGATTGCTGTGATCATCATTCATCACGTATGCTATATATAATCAATACATTATTTTATAAAATTAGCATACATTATCACAATATCTTGCTCACTCGAGGAAGGCAATTTGGCCCTGGTTTGCAAACCAATTGTCATTAGCCTACCAATTTCAAAATGTAAATGTGGACTAATAATACATGTAATAATAGCATATTTGATTTACCCCGATGAAAATTGGACATTGAGCATGAATCCCAATTCGATATTATACCTGCAACGTAAATTATTTTACAAGGATAGGTTCACTGTCAGCTGACTATTGTAGGAAAGTTACAATCGAATGAAACAATTGTTACATAAATTAGCCTTTCAGCCCATATTTCTCATCCTATGAAGTGGACGTTAAGTTGCACACTCACTACTCTTTCCCTCTCATTTTAGTAGAAATATTTTGCCCTTATGATCTGATCACACCATGCAACAAGGGATGTAGCCTTCAGTTAGAGACGGAAGATGGACAATGTTGATTGGCAGGTGGAATGATGTTCCTATGGGGTTGCAAGGTAAAAGTAGGAGGCGGGATCAGGTCAGCTCCTTTCCTCCTTGCTTGGCAGAGATCTCAGAAAGGGTACACTTGTGAACCCGTGAGGCCGTGACCCAAATGTATCACATAAAATGTATATGCCATATCTCACAATTGATTAGGCTTACTGAATTTAGTATTTGTGACATAGTAGATTTTTTTCGTAGATTTGCGTTATTCCAAAGTTCTATCTAGCACTGCAGTGAGTGGGTAGCTGCATAACCTGGTGACGAAACTTTCACTCTAGCTCTACATCGCTCTTTCTGAGTGAGAGAGGTGTGCACTTTCACAGACAGTCCAACAATGAGTCAGAGGGGTTTTCAAAAATGTTCCCCTTTAACTTCTTATAGGCATTTTCCACTGCTGTACCCTGGTGCTGAACCCTGGTGCTTGGCTCAAAGCCTCAAACTTTGTCACACCAGCCTTCATTTTGGCTCCCCCTCCTGTCCAGCTCAGGCGTTTGGCGTCGCCGGCCTTGTATTTGCTGCCGAACCTGCTGCTGGCAAACGCCCTTCACTCATCAACCCCGGACTTATCTTGTCATCATTACACACACCTGGTTCCAAACTGTATATATACGCCCTCTGTCATTTGTCTTTGTCGGTCATTGCATATGTTGCTTGTTCTCCTGAGCAGAATCGCTTCTACTATTTCCTGAGTACTTTATCTTTTGCACTGTGGGTTTCGTCCCGGTTTAAGCTATGGTGCTTTAATAAATACAGTAGTTCTAAAACTGCGACTGCCTCCTGCCTACTCCTCTCTACACTTGTGACAGACTTTGTGCTTCCAATGGCTGAGACCCCAAAAAACCAAGATGGAGGCCTGCCTTACTACTCTAAATGGACCGAGGTTGGAGTGGGAAAATAGCTTTAGTAGTGGAAGGGGTGATTTAGTACTTCAGCACACATACGATTGAACCACAGCAAAGGGCATCTCTGCCATTATTACTGTACTGTTGCTGGAATTCAATCGTTGCAGATAGTGGTGTTCTATACTGAGGATTCAGAGGTGCATTTGATTTGCACATCAGCATACCGGATGGAGGGAGTTGACATTTGATTTAGAAACCAGCAGTCCGTGGCATGACCCAGCACAGAGGTGCAAATCAAACACACTTCTGAGAGCCAGTGTTTAAGCTGGGTCGTGTTCGTTAGGTCACACAACAGAAAGTTTTGCTATGGAAAACCAAAAGCGTTTCTTTTTGGACAAGTCAAGGTAGTCCCTCCCCATTTCAGTCAGTTTTCTTCCATTTGGTCCTAAATGAACACCACCCTGGATCCCATTCCCATGCACTACCAGAGGTGGTACATTGTGGTATATGGTAATGGCTGCCACCGTCCCTCACTACAGATTCCAAGCTCTTGTTGACATACAATGTCAATACTTTTGCATTTTAGTAACATGCTCTCGAAGCCAAGCCAAACAGACAGGGAGTCCAAGCGGCAACCACAAACAATTCAAGAAACCTTAAATAAAAACAAACTGGTATAATGGGGTGTACACACAGCCAAACAAACCAGAATCCCAACTTTAGCTCACGAGACACGAATCTTCAACATTAAAACAAACTTAAAGCCCACTACACGTAGAAACACTCAACAAGCTTTGTCCCCCAAATTCTTCTTCGACACACAAACACGGACGAACGTCGCAAACAAATGGCGTAAACTGTTTCAATTTGCTCCTATTTTCTTATTCGCACCCCCGGCTCTGCCTTATTTACCTGTTTATTTTTGTAGTAGGATTTCATTAGGGGCCGGTCCGGAGAGGAGAGGAGAGAGGCGGTGTGTTACTAGCCGCCTGACAGGATGATAAATAGGGCTCTGGGGCCAGGCCCAGGCGACACATCAAAAGCAACACCGCCTACACAGGGCTCACCACCACTTCCTGTGAAGGGCCCCTGCTGCAAATGAAGTTAGAGGAGGGGGGTGGAGGTGGGGTGGTGAACACACCGACGTTGATGAAGTTCCACCAATCTCCCTCGCCGTCTCCCTGAGACAGCCCAGGAGTCATCTGCTTTAAATAGGGGGGAGGGGTGGAGAGGAGAGGAGAGGAGAGGAGAGAGGGAGAAAAAAAGTTATGTAGAGGATCTGAATGCATTTAAACGGGCAGCATCTGTTTGTAGAATGAGTGTCAGGCAATGGCAGAAACGTTAGATACTGTTAGGCCTACTGCTGCTAGGTAGCTCTCTCTCTCTGCTCTCCCCCTCCCCTCTGTCTGTTCTTAATTGCAAGAGTGAAGTCTGGTGTGCGGGAGTCAGGGTTCCAGCTGCAGCTCATTCACCATAATCACCTCAGCCTTAAAGAACCGGTCAAACTTGCCACTCATCGTCAGATCATAGTCAAGACAACCATGTTAGTCTCGCTGCTGACTCAACCTGCTTGTTTTCGCTCTTTGTGTTTTTGGCCGGTTCTATTTATATTTCTCCTGTGCCACAGATTATTGGAACCTGACTCCTGCCTCCGCTTCACTCCTGCCACCACCATCCTGCTTTCCACTACTGGACCTCACATTTGGACTCACCACGGACGTTACGGTACCACTCCTGCTCAGAACCCTGGATCTGTTACCCTCCCTGTAGACCTGGACTTGCTCTTCCCCTATTTTTGGAAACCTGGACAATTTAACTTTGAAATAAACCTGTTAAACCTTCTCTGGCTCGGTGTAGTTGTCTGCATTTGGGTTCATATTCAGTTTAAATCGTGACAGTATGATCTGACCAAACATGAACCCAGCAGACATTAGCTCAGATACCACCCCAGAGTTCACTCAAATTCGGACTTCCATAGCCAATCAGGGCATTTACCTTGGCCAACATGATACTTTGTTTAAGACTATTTCTGAGAACAGTCAGATGCTGCTTAATCAGGTTCAATTACTCACCAATCAAGTGTCTGCCCTTACTACCCAAGTTAATACTGCACCCCCCGTTCATGGCATACAAACTGCTCCTTCTCCCGCTCCGCCTGTTTTTCCTGCTCCTCCAGCCCAGATCAGAGAGCCTTTTGTTCCTGCTCCAGAGCGTTATGACGGGAACATGGGAACCTGTGGTGATTTTTTGACTCAATGCTCGTTAGTGTTTGAACAACAGCCACTCACCTACGCCTCAGAAAGATCCCGTATTGCCTACCTTATCAACTCTACTAGCGGTTCCGCTCGTTCTTGGGGATCAGCGGTCTGGGAGAGTCAGTCGGACGTTTGCAACTTTGCCTTCACCACTGAGATGAGGAAGGTTTTCGACCACCCTGTACGGGGCAAGGAGGCTGCTAAACGGTTGTTTTCTCTTCGGCAGGGGTCTCGCAGTGTGGCGGAGATGGCAGTGGAGTTTCGGACTTTAGCGGCAGTGAGTGGTTGGAATGACGAGGCATTACAAGGAGTGTACAATAATGCTTTGTCTGAGACTTTGAAAGATGAATTGGTGTCATATGATGAATCGCCTACGCTGGATAATCTTATTTCACTCACCATCAGGTTGGATAATCGGATTCGGGAGCGCCGCCGTGAGAGGAGTGTTAGTTCCAAGCAACCTGTCTGTCGTCAACCAACTCCTCCCCGCCTCTTCCCTACGGAGAAGGCCGAGTCTTCCCGAGTCAATACTAGGAGCACTGAACCCGAAGCCATGGAGGTGGGTCGTGCACGGTTGTCCTCAGAGGAGCGTGCACGTCAAATTCAGGCTAGTGTCTGCCTGTATTGTGGAGAAGCTGGTCATTTCGTTCCTTCCTGCCCAGTTCGTCCGGGAAAAGGGCCGGCTCATCATTAATGGGAGAAGTTTTGGTAAGCCGAGCAGCGGATTCTTCCTCTTCTCCCCGCATTCTGCTCCAGGCATCCCTCCAGTGGCAGTCCCAGAATTTCCCTGTTAGTGCGCTGGTTGACTCTGGTGCCGATGAAAGCGTTTTAGATCGAGAGTTGGCTCAACAAATGGATTTAGAGACTGTTCCTATGGACCGTCCGCTGCAGGCTAAGGGTCTAAATGGACAATTGTTGACCCGTATTACTCATCAGACTGTCCCTGTTTGTCTCAGTGTCGGGTAATCATCAGGAGAACGTTCAATTTCACATAATTGACTGCCCACAGACCCCCCTGGTCCTTGGTATCCCCTGGCTCATAAGACACAATCCACACATTGATTGGGTGACAGGTAGAATTGTTTCATGGAGCACATTTTGTCATGTTAACTGTTTGGTTTCTGCTCCGACCCCTGCCAGCACTGTTCCTCAACCTCCACTGGAGTCCATGGATCTCTCTGCTGTCCCTGACGTGTATCATGACCTGGCATCCGTTTTCTGCAAACACCGAGCTACTTCTCTTCCTCCTCACCGGCCATACGACTGCGCCATTGACCTCCAGCCAGGAGCCCCTCTCCCTAACAGTCGCCTGTACAATCTCTCCCGCCCGGAGACGGAGGCTATGGAGAACTACATTCGGGACTCCTTGGCGGCAGGTATTATTCGTCCTTCCTCGTCACCTGTAGGAGCGGGATTCTTTTTTGTTGGGAAAAAGGATAAGACCCTCAGACCCTGTATTGATTTCCGTGGACTTAACAACATCACCATTAAGAACAAATATTCTCTGCCTTTAATTAATTATTTTCCCCTCCTTCATGGTGCAACTATCTTTACGAAACTGGATCTACGAAATGCGTATCACCTGGTGCGCATTCGTTAAGGCGATGAATGGAAGACTGCCTTCAACACACCCTTGGGACATTTTGAGTATCTGGTTATGCCTTTTGGTTTGTCTAATGCCCCTGCTGTTTTTCAGGCACTAGTGAATGATGTCCTTCGGGACATGTTGAATCGTTTTGTTTTTGTCTATCTGGATGATATCCTGATTTACTCAAAGTCCTCCCAGGAACATGAACTGCATGTGCGCCAGGTGTTGCAAAGGTTGTTGGAAAACAAACTATTTGTGAAGATGGAGAAATGTGAATTTCATGTGTCTGAAACCTCTTTTTTGGGTTACATAATAGCTCAGGGGGAGTTGCGGATGGACCCAGCTAAGATCTCTGCTGTCACGGACTGGCCAGCCCCCTCCACCCACAAACAACTTAAACGATTCCTGGGGTTTGCGAACTTCTACAGGAGGTTCATCAAAGACTACAGCCGCATTGCTGCGCCACTCACCGCTCTCACCTCCATCTCACTACCGTTCGCTTTGAATGAAGGGGCCGAATCAGCGTTCGAAGAGCTGAAACATCGCTTTGCCTCGGCTCCCATTCTGATGCAGCCTGACCCCGACCGCCAGTTTGTCGTGGAGGTGGACGCATCCGACACTGGGGTAGGTGCGGTGTTGTCACAACGTTCACCTGAAGATAAACTGCATCCCTGTGCTTTTCTTTCACGAAAACTTTCTCAGGCAGAGAGGAATTATGATGTTGGCAATCGTGAACTGCTCGCCGTTAAGCTGGCTCTCGAGGAGTGGTGACATTGGTTGGAGGGGGCGGAACAACCCTTCATGGTTTGGACGGATCATAAAAATCTTGCATACATCCAGTCAGCGAAGCAGCTCAATCCCCGTCAAGCCAGGTGGGCACTATTTTTTTGGTAGATTCAATTTTTCCCTGTCTTACCGTCCTGGGTCACGCAACGTCAAGCCTGACGCCCTGTCTCGTGTTCATTCTGCTGTTGATACTGGTAGTAACCCTGAAACCATCTTGCCTCCTACCTGCAGTATTGCTGCCATTACATGTGACATCGAAGGGATTGTTAGACAGGCTCATCATCTACAAGCTGACCCTGGGAGCGGTCCTCCTAACCGGTTGTTTGTCCCTGAGTCTGTTCGCTCCCAGGTACTTCAGTGGGCTCACTCGTCTCCCCTTACCTGTCACCCTGGAGTTACTCGGACCCTTGACTTTTCGCGACGGAATTTCTGGTGGCCCAGGATGGAGACGTACACTCGAGCCTTCATTGCTGCTTGTACGGTATGTGCACGAAGTAAGAACTCCACCCAGGCCAGCGCTGGTCATCTACGACCTCTGCCAATACCCAGCCATCCCTGGTCCCACATTGCATTGGATTTTGTCACTGGACTTCCCCCCTCGTCTGGAAAGACTGTCATTCTTACTGTAATTGATCGTTTTTCTAAGTTTGCTAATTTTTTGGCCCTACCTAAACTGCCCACTGCCAGAGAAACTGCTGATATTTTGGTTGAATATGTGTTCCGCTCTCATGGTCTACCCACTGATATTGTCTCTGACAGGGGTCCCCAGTTTGTCTCCCAGGTATGGAAAGCTTTCTGTAAAGCTTTGGGCATCACATCCAGCCTGTCCTCTGGATATCACCCCCAGACCAACGGGCAAGCCGAGAGAGCGAACCAGGAGATGGAGACCGCTCTCCGCTGTGTCACAGGGTCTAACCCTGGGTCATGGAGCTCCATGCTCCCCTGGGTGGAATATGCTCATAACACCTTGACTAACGCTTCCTCTGGTATGTCTCCCTTTCTGTGTGCTCTTGGTTATCAACCTACCCTGTTCCCTTCTCAAGAGAGGGAACTGGCGGTACCCTCGGTGCAGTCCCACATGCGCCGCTGCTTCAAGGTCTGGAGGAAGGCCAGGGTAGCTCTGTCCCGAGCTTCGTCGTACATGCAGAGGCAAGCCAACCGTCACCGGTCCCAGGCTCCCGGTTACTCTCCTGGTCAAGAGGTATGGCTTAAGTCACGTGATCTTCCATTAAAAGTGGAATCTAAGAAGATGGCGCCACGTTTTATAGGACCGTTTAAAATACTGTCTATTGTTAACCCCTGCGCGGTTAAACTACAGCTTCCTGCCTCCCTACGAGTTCATTCCACTTTTCATGTGTCCCAGATTAAGCCTGTGTCTGTTAGCCCTCTGTGCCCGCCCTCTCGTCCCCCTCCTCCGCCCAGGGTCGTGGGTGGGGGTCCTGTCTACACTGTCCGGCGACTTCTGGATGTTCGCCGCCGGGGTCGTGGTTTCCAGTACCTGGTGGATTGGGAGGGTTATGGTCCTGAGGAACGTTCCTGGGTTCCCAGGAGCTTCATTGTGGATCCTGCTCTGGTCCGTGATTTTCATCGGTTACATCCTGATAAACCCTGTCGGCCGCCGGGTGGCGTCCGTAGAGGGGGGGGTACTGTTAGGCCTACTGCTGCTAGGTAGCTCTCTCTCTCTGCTCTCCCCCTCCCCTCTGTCTGTTCTTAATTGCAGGAGTGAAGTCTGGTGTGCGGGAGTCAGGGTTCCAGCTGCAGCTCATTCACCATAATCACCTCTGCCTTAAAGACCCAGTCAAACTTGCCACTCATCGTCAGATCATAGTCAAGACGACCATGTTAGTCTCGCTGCTGACTCAACCTGCTTGTTTTCGCTCTTTGTGTTTTTGGCCGGTTCTATTTATATTTCTTCTGTGCCACAGATTATTGGAACCTGACTCCTGCCTCCGCTTCACTCCTGCCACCACCATCCTGCTTTCCACTACTGGACCTCACATTTGGACTCACCACGGACACTAGGACGTTACGGTACCACTCCTGCTCAGAACCCTGGATCTGTTACCCTCCCTGTAGACCTGGACTTGCTCTTCCCCTATTTTTGGAAACCTGGACAATTTAACTTTGAAATAAACCTGTTAAACCTTCTCTGGCTCGGTGTAGTTGTCTGCATTTGGGTTCATATTCAGTTTAAATCGTGACAGATACCTTCACACAACTGTTTTTGGACCAGTTTGAGTGGGTGGTGAGGTGGTTGAGACCAATGATGAAAATCAACAACAATACAAACTGGGACTAGGGGGCATCCAAGACAGCAAAATAACCCACAAGGCCTCTGACAAGTTCTCTGAAGAAGCAAACTGCTGAGTAGGTACAGTATAGTGTCTACTGTGGCAAAAGGGAAAGCAACACATGTCAAACTAAACACAACCCCTGCAGTATATGAACTCTACCACCTCACAGCTAAAACAAAAAAGGATTACTTGGGTGTGTCTGTGTGTGCATTCTGGTCTCATATGTCAAATCAAATAAAATGTTATTTGCCACATGCGCCAAATACAACAGGTGTAGACATTACCGTGAAATGTTTACTTACAGCCCTTAACCAATGCATTTTTATTTATTTATAAAAAAGTAAAATAAAACAGCAGAAGTAAAATAAAATAACAGTAGGGAGGCTATATACACGGGGGCACCGGCTAGTTGAGGTAATATGTACATGTGGGTAGAGTTAAAGTGACTATGCATAAATCATTAACAGAGTAGCAACAGCGTAAAAAGATGGGGTGGGGGTGGGGGTGGGGGTGGGGGGGCAGT
Source organism: Coregonus lavaretus (assembly GCF_964263955.1). NCBI lineage: Eukaryota > Metazoa > Chordata > Actinopteri > Salmoniformes > Salmonidae > Coregonus > Coregonus lavaretus. Next base: position 43,302,428 of record NC_140009.1, on the reverse strand, counting down.
GCAAGTAGTCCGGGTAGCCATGATTAGCTGTTCAGGAGTGCAATATGCAGATTGGAGGGAGTGTTAAAGAAAGACTGCCCAAATGTGTCAGTCCCACACAGACACACACACCTCCCCACTCCAGGGCCACATAACAGGCAGGTTACCCAACTAAACCACTATAGTACCATTGTAAGTAAAACATATTTGCACCTTTCAATGATCAAACGATGTGCCATGGCAAAGCTGTTGAATCAAATCCAATTTCTGGTTCTTTAGTGGAGTTGGCACAGATGGTGCTAGAGAACAGAACACACAAGAACCAAGGCTGTGTGTGTGTTGGTATGCGTGAGTGTATTTCACAGATGGAGAGCTTCTTTCATTAAAAGCCATGCACGCAGGGCTCTGGAAATTAACAGGTTGCTTTTGCTTTTCGGAGGGGAGAGCAGCACAAGCTAAATCCTGGAGCATGCTTAACAATTCCATTACCGCTCGGAACACCCAAGGTATCCTTTTGAAGAGGGTGCCCATATTAGCCGGGATAATTGACGTGCACGAACAAATTGTTACCACTTGGCCCTCTTCTCTTCTTCACTCTGCAGCAATAGACACACACACACACACACACACACAGTAACACACACAGAGAACTAAATAATAACAAGCGGCCCTTCGGAAACAGACACAGCCGCTGTTAGCTTGAGGCGGGCATCTTGCAAGTTTTACTGTTTGTTGAGACATAGAGGTTCGGGGAAAATGTTTGATACTCTGTTGGCCTGTTGTTGGGCCGAATGGTATGCTACCATGCGGTAATGCTAACAGCTCATCACTGGCTTTCTTTGGCCAGTGGCTTCTCTTGTTTGTGTTATTATGAAAAGTAGCTCATCTTTGCACCAAATGAATAATTTATGAATGTAAAGTCATCGAGAGACAGAGGATGTGTGTATGTTGGTGGTGTACTAATAAAATTGTGACTCCCGCCTAAACTGCAATCCGCTGTCCTTTCTTGTTTTTTTTATGAGGCCAATATATGTCACACGATGACATTCGCCATGTGTTGAAACTAGATGGGTTTTTTTTTACGGTACATGTGCAGAAAACAATTATGTTTAACTGTCACACATTATGTGTGACTTGTAGATGTTGTCAGTGAGAACATTGCTACTGTCGGAACACTTCTAGAATTTAGATTCTCAGCTGCTTCACACACACGCAGTTCACATGAGCCAGGACCAAGATCTGTGTGTGCTTTAGCCAAGTCCACATTCGAGACTTGGGCTTTGGGCCAGAACATTTAAACCACCATGATGTCCATTTGAGTGAGTGTGTTTGTGTATGGTATGTTCAGTCTATCAAGGTAATGCCATAAACAATTGTCCACACCGGAAAATATCAAAACAATTGCAGCCAAATTTCCTCACATCTACAAGCGTGTTTCTCAATACCAAGGTCTATCTGTGCCGTGAAATGCAGAACTTTCATATATAGAAACTGAAAGGCAAAATCTAAAAAAATCACACCAGTCTTTCCTCCATCACATCTAAGTCACTATATCATGACTCAAGAAAGGAGAGGGAGGCACGGAAATAGGAATACATTTGTGTGTGTATCTCGCCTTCTGCCTCCGGCTGAGCTTATCCAGAGGATCTGTTCTGCTTCACACGCCATGCTAGCCTTGTCTCCGAGGAGATAGGCCTGAAGAGCACACACATCACACACACACACACACACACACAAACACACACACACACACTCACTCACGTACACACCACACAGTCATGTCATGCCAACCACTGAGTATGTGAACCCCCGTGATCGCTCTGGTCCAAATCAGCACTCCAATAACAAACCCTCTATTGGCTGTTATGATTATTCCCTGTGACAAATGCTGGCCGAGTGTATCTGATGTGTTCAGCCGCACGGTGTTGGCCTTTGCTCTCTACTGTGTGTGTGTGTGTGTGTGGGTGGTCCATGTAGAGAACAGTACTGAGATGTAGAAGGGAGCGGAAATAAGCACATTCATTTATTTACATTTTACATTTTAGTCATTTAGCAGATGCTCTTATCCAGAGCGACTTACAGTTAGTGAGTGCATACATTTTTCATACAGAGTACTGCTGCTTGGCTGTAATTAACATGCACTTTATTTTTAAAGGGGAGGGAGGAAGAAATTACAGAATACTTATTTTTTTATTTTACTGTCTTTCTCACCTTGTAAAAAGGGCCTACGGATGCCAAATGCCAAACGCCAAACCGCCATAAAAAGCAGTATTGAAAAAATTTGCAAAGTTTTTGACAGAATCTCTAAGGGGAGGGAGGACGAAATTACAGAATAATTTTTATTTTATTTTACTCTCTTTCTCACTTTGTATAAAGGGCCTACGGATGCCAAACCACCATAAAAAGGCAGTATTGAAAAAATGTGCTACTTTTTTGACTGAATCTCTAAAATGTCTTTACTTTTCCACGCGGGGCATTGGAAAAGTAAAGTGTGAATCTGGTTGTGACTGAAACAGAAAAACTTCACAATGCATAATAAAAAAACTACAACAGGGCCTGACGGGGCACTTGACAGAGCCTTTAGGAAAACAAAAACAATTAACAGATAATACGAGAGGGGGGTGGGGGTGTCCAAATGTCTAAAGAGCCATGGAGGTGACAACTGCTAATAAGCAGAGAGGAGTTTGCAGAGATGTGTGGTAATGTTTTTTCTACAGTTTCCTCAGTGTTGCTGTAAAGTGGACCGCACATGCAGATATCTGCGCTCTTCATTCTTAATGTGCATTAACCGAGGGGGGGGGGGTTGTGCATTGAAGACTTCACAGACAAGGTCTTCTTGCCCCTCGTATAGTATGGTGTGGTGACGGTGGCTGTGTGTGTCTGGGGTATTATCCGTTCACAGGGGCTCCCTGGTTTCAATGTATTATGGATGAACATCCAGCCGAGATCTGCCCAGCGATGCCTCTCTACCAGATGAACTCAAAGCATTTCATGCACGCTTCGACAATAACAACACCATACCGTGCGTGAGGGCCACCAGAGGACTGGGTGATCTCGATCTTCGAAGTCGACGTGAGTAAAGTCTTTCCTCAGGTCAACACCCGCAAATCCCATCCTGTACTCCCTGTTCACCCACGACTGCATGGCCACGCACGACTCCAAGACCATCATGAAGTTTGCTGACGACACGGCGGTGGTAGGCCTGATCACCGGCGACGATGAGACTGCCTACAGGGAGGAGGTCAGTGACCTGGCAGTGTGGTGCCGGGACAACATGCTCTCCCTCAACGTCAGTAAGACCAAGGAGCTGATCATGGAGCACGCCCCCATCCACATCGACAGGGCTGCAGTGGAGCGGGTTGAGAGCTTCAGGTTCCTCAGGGTCCAAATCACTAAGGACTTAAAATGGTCCACATGCGCACACAGTCGTGAAGAAGGCGGTTGAAAAAGTTTGGCATGGCCCTCAAATCCTCAAAAAGTTATACAGCTGCACCATTGAGAGTATCTTGACTAGCTGCATCAGCTTGATCTGGCAACAGCACCACCCTCGATCGCATGGTGCTACAGAGGGTGCTGCCATCCAGGACCTCTATATAAAATCGGTGCCGGTAAATCAAGTCTGACACCAACAGGCTCCTGAACAACTTCTATCCCCAAGCCATGAGACTGCTAAATAGGTAACAAAATGGATACACAGGCTATCAGAGTTGACCCTTGTATTTATTTTTATTTTTACACTGTCTCTCATACATTCTGATGCCTAGTCACCTTACCCCTATACATACACTACCAGTCAAAAGTTTTGACACACCGACTCATTCAAGGGTTTTTCTTTATTTGTATTATTTTTTACATTGTAGAATAATAGTGAAGACATCAACACTATGAAATAACACATATGGAATCATGTAGTAACCAAAAAAGTGTTAAGCAAATCAAAATGTATTTTATATTTCAAATAGCCATCCTTTGCATTGAAGACAGCTTTGCACACGCATTTTCTCAACCAGCTTCATGAGGTAGTCACCTGGACTGCATTTCAATTAACAGGTGTGCCTTCTTCAAAGTTAATTTGTGGAATTTATTTTCTTCTTAATGCTTTTGAGCCAATCAGTTGTGTTGTGACAAGGTAGGGGGGGTATACATAAGATAGCTCTATTTGGTAAAATACCAAGTCCATATTATGGCAATAACAGCTCAAATAAGCAAAGAGAAATTACAGTCTATCATTACTTTAAGACATGAAGGTCAATCAATCCGGAAAATTTCAAGAACTTTGAAAGTTTCTTGAAGTGGAGCCACATCAAGCGCTATGATGAAACTGGCTCTCATGAGGACCGCCACATGAATGGAAGACCCGGAGTTACCTCTGCTACAGAGGATAAGTTCATTAGAGTTACCAGCCTCAGAAATTGCAGCCCAAATAAATGCTTCACAGAGTTCATGTAACAGACACATCTCAACATCAACTGTTTAGAGGGGACTGTGTGAATCAGGCCTTCATGGTCCAATTGCTGCAAAGGAACCACTACACCAATAAGAAGAAGAGACCTGCATGGGCCAAGAAACACGAGCAATGGACATTAGACTGGTGGAAATTTATTATTTGGTCTGGAGTCCAAATTTGAGATTTTTGGTTCCAACTGCCGTGTCTTTGTGAGATGCGGTGTGGGTGAACGGATGATCTCCGCATATGTAGTTCCCACCGTAAAGCATGGAGGAGGCGGTGTTATGGTGTGGGGGTGCTTTGCTGGTGACACTGTCTGTGATTTATTTACACTTAACCAGCATGGCTACCACAGCATTCTGCAGCGATATGCCATCCCATCTGGTTTGGGCTTAGTGGGACTATCATTTGTTTTTCAACAGGACAATGACCCAACACACCTCCAGGCTGTGTAAGGGCTATTTTACTAAGAAGGTTAGTGATGGAGTGCTGCATCAGATGACCTGGCCTCCACAATCCCCCGACCTCAACCCAATTGAGATGGTTTGGGATGAGTCGGACGACAAAGTGAAGGAAAAGCAGCCAACAAGTGCTCAGCATATGTGGGAACTCCTTCAAGATGGTTGGAAAAGCATTCCAGGTGAAGCTGGTTGAGAGAATGCCAAGAGTGTGCAAAGCTGTCATGAAGGCAAAGGGTGGCTATTTGAAGAATGTCAAATATAATATATATTTAGATTTGTTTAACACTTTTTTGGTTACAACATGATTCCATATGTGTTATTTCATAGTTTTGATGTCTTTACTACTTTTCTACAATGTAGAAATAGTAAAAAGAAAGAAAAACCCTTGAATGAGTAGGTGTGTCCAAACTTTTGACTGGTACTGTATCTCCTTCCATCACTCCAGTATCCCTGCACATTGTAAATATGGTATTGGAACTGACCCTGTATACAGCTGCTTACTTAATCATGTTTTTGTTGTTTTTATTTCTCATGTGTTTTTGTTCTAACTGATGTTATTTTTTGGTATGACGTTGATCACTGCATTGTTGGGTTTAGAGCTAGCAAGAAAGGCCTTTCACTGTACTTGTTGTGCACGTGACATTAAAACTTAAACATATTTTTGTTGCATTCATTCTGCATGGTTACAGGGTTAATTCTGTGTGGTTACAGGGTTAAAACAGAAACAACTCAAAGGTTAACAGTTTAGGAATTCATTCTGAGTGGTTAAGGTTAGGGCTATGGTTTGGGGAAGACTTAAAACAAAATCATTTAAAACGAGGCGCGAGGGGTATCAGTATTCTAAGTATTCTCGCGGCTTCCTAGGGCATTGTGAACTTCCATAGCGCAGTGGTCTGCGCAGCACGCTTCGGCGCCGAGCATCACAAGTATTTTTGTGTGTGAGGAAGGCATATATAGACGTTTGAGGGGACCTTTTCAAACGTCAGATATTGAAGTCTATTTCTAGTCATCAGGCTGCGTGTGTGTGTTCGCGCGTGTGCGTGCGAGCCCCGGGCCCCCAGCGCTAAGGGCTAAATCACTCGCTGACAGACTGACTGTGAGCTGTCTATGATGATACCGTGGGGATGCGCAGCGGTGCGCTCCCTCAGTCCCCTAGGATCTAACCCAGAGGATCGTATCCTATCTGGGGCTCTTTTTTCTCCCTCCCCCCTAAATATAACCCTCTTTCTTTTGTGCCCTGCGATGCACTGTGGTAGGTCAGGTATACAAGGGGGGGTGAAAGGGGAAACTTTTATTATGACCATTGTCTCAAGTCCAGTGAATCTCCAAGCCTGCTCAAATGTCCTGTCTTTTCAACATACCTGAGGTCTCGCTCTCCCCTACATCTTTACGCAGCAAATCCTCCCACCCCCCCCCCCTCACCCCAACACCTCCAGCACTCCCTCTCTCTTTCTCCTCCTCCCCTCCCTCCCCAACTTTCCTCTCAATGGGTTCCTCTGGTCTCACAATGCGGCCGGGGGAGAGCAGGAGGGAGAGTCCTGGCCCTGGTTATGAGTGGCTGGGAGTGGAGTGCACCTGGATGGGCAGGCTTCCTGGCCACGCTGTGAGGGGCTATTGTGTAGCATGTCAGCGGCTCGCTCCTTTAATGGGGCCTGTATATCATCGTTCTGATTATGGCAGATGACTGGGGCCGGGGAACGGGCTACCCCCCACCCCCTGAGCTCGGGGGACAGGGCTTAAAATGCGGAACCCCAAATCCCATCGGCTGAAATCCTAGCACTTAACCCTGGCTATGGCATTGTGTGCTGCCGTAGGGATTTTTTGCCTGATTCTTTTTAATGGACTCTTCAGTTCATCCGTCCCTCCTCCAATCCCCCCCCCCCCCCCCCCCAATGCATGGAATCGTTACTTTTTTTCCCTCTTCCTTCAGAATATAACTTTTTTTTCAGTGCAGGAAAATGAGGTCAGGGCAAGCACCTGTACCCTCTGTTCAGATGTATTAATGTGGCTGTTGACCTAGCAGACACTGTCATCTGCGATAACACACATAGCATGTGCCCACATGCGGGAATTGAACCCGCAACCTGCCTGTTTCCCAGCACCATGCTGAGCCACCCCAGTCTCGACTACTTGGATCACTGACTTACCTGGATAGACTGAGGTTGAGAAAGAAGCTCCCTCAGGGTTACCTGGTCAGGGGTTGGTAGAGATGTTTTGGCTTACCCGGGGAGAAGGGGGTAGCTGCAGCCCAATATGGCAACTGGAGTATGGGCGAGTGGGTGGGTGGAAAGGAAAGCAGTGGACGTGTGGAAAGCGCTCTGCTAGATGGTTTTGATTTAACTATGTTTAAAAAAAATACAACTACCGTACATTGAGCTACCATACCACGAGAGTTTGGACTTCTGTATTGAAGCCAGAGAATGAGTCAGTCGTATTTCACTGTTAGTTTTACGCTAATAACTGTACATTTTCAGTTATAAAACTGACGATTGTTTATTTTTTATTAAAGGTACTGATGATGGGTGTACTGTTCCTTCATGCGTTGTATGCATGTGCTTACTCTGACTGTCACCCTGATATTGGCTACTAGGTAGCTACTTCCACGCTGTTGCCGGACTGTAGCGCTTGGCAAGTGGAAGCATGCCCTCCCCATTGAGTACCAGACCGTATGTATCAAGGTGGCATCTAGATGGTTATCAATATGAGATTTATTGTGTAGGCTGCTATCCTATTGGAAAAACAATGGCCAAGTTAGCTACCGACGGCGACATGACCGTGACACAGCTGCCCAATAGGAAGCACCTCAGGTCAGCAGGCATGTTGATACAACACCGGTGCAGTAGTTATTTGGAAATACAGTGTGTCTGTGAGGAAAAAAGAGCATGCCACATTAAGCTGTTCTTAGGGCCCGATTCAGACTTTGGAAATTACGCCTTTCTTACAAACGCATATTCAGACTTACCTTATGAAGGTGTGTAACGGGCTTTTCATGCGTGGTTCCCTTGCGTTTGCTGAATAAATGTAATTCAACCACTGAAAACCCTCCCACTTGCTGGCCAACTCGTGGAGTTTTCATTCAATAGGGTTTTCAGTACATTTATCTTAAGCCATCCCTTTAAATACGGTGTACCTTTAATTAGAATTTTGTCCACAGACTAGAATACATCAAGAGAATGGGTTCAGACAATAGGGATCATTAAAAGAGTGCCATCTATGCATCTTCGTCTCCGTTTCAGCACCAACTGGTAGATTTAAAACATTTAGATTATTTAGGAGAAAAATATAATAAAAACCTGGTTTGGAGATCCTTTACACACAAAATGTATTGATTAATAAAAAATACAGTAGTTTGAAAGTTATCATATGAAATTTGGAAGGTGGAAAAAAGTGTACAATAGTGGTTGAACTAAATATACCCTAATTCTCACTAATCATGGAACTGTATGGCAACGTTCCAGTCGTCGTGAACCGTGCGCCAGAATCCAGGTTTAACCCATAAAAGTCTAAACCCTTTCTAAGCCAGGGAATGGGGATGGAGGGGGTTCTACTAAGCTATATAGAATTGTTTTAAGAAGGTCAAACCAATGACCATTTAGCTATTTTAGTTGGAATTTTAAGACCCCTTGAAGTATCAAAAAACTATTTGATTAAAATGTATTTTTTGCCTTACTGCTATTAGCAAATACAAAACACATTGAATAATAGATTCACTACATGGAACAACAGATAGTCCCAAAAATCAAAAGGAAGTTTGTTCTAACGTATCTGTCCTATATCTGAGAGCTATAAGCAAGATCAGGAAACATGTATATATATGTTTTTTTTTTACATGTATTTAACCCCTTATTTTTGGCACTAAACGGTCAGTGCATTTGCAAAGTATTCAGACACCTTGACTTTTTCCACATTTTGTTCCGTTACAGCCTTATTATAAAATGGATTAGGAATCTACACACAATACCCCGTCATGACAACGCAAAAACAGGCTTTTAGAATATTTTGCTAATTTATTACCAATAAAAAACAGAAATAACTTTATATAAGTACTCAGACCCTTTACTATGAGACTCGAAATTGAGGTCAGGTGCATCCTGTTTCCATTGATCATCCTTGAGATGTTTCTACAACTTGATTCCACCTGTGGTAAATGTAATTGATTGGACACGATTTGGAAAGGAACACACCTGCCTATATAAGGTCCCACAGTTGACATTGCATGTCAGAGCAAAAACCAAGCCATTAGGTCGAAGGAATTGTCCATACAGCTCCAAGACAAGATTGTGTCGAGGCACAGATCTGGGTAAGGGTACCAAAAAATGTCTGTAGCATTGAAGGTCCCCAAGAACACAGTGGCCTCCATCATTCTTAAAGGGAAGACGTTCGTAACCACCAAGACTCTTCCTAGAGCTGGCCGCCCGGCCAAACTGAGCAATCGGGGGAGAAGGACATTGGTCAGGGAGGTGACCAAGAACCCGATGGTCACTCTGACAGAGCTCTAGAGTTCCTCTGTGGAGATCGGAGAACTTTCCAGAAGGACAACCATCTCTGCAGCACTCCACCAATCAGGTCTTTATGGTAGAGTGGCCAGACGGAAGCCACTCCTCAGTAAAAGGCACATGACAGCTCACTTGGAGTTTGCCAAAAGGCACCTAAAGACTCTCAGACCATGAGAAACAAGATACTCCGGTCTGATGATGAAACCAATATTGAACTCTTTGGCCTGAATGCCAAGCATCACGTCTGGAGGAAACCTGGAACCATCCCTATGGTGAAGCATGGTGGTGGCAGCATCATGCTTTGGGGATGTTTTTCAGTGGCAGGGACTGGGAGATGAATGGACCAAAGTACAGAGAGATCCTTGATGAAAACCTGCTGCAGAGCGCTCAGGAGACTGGGGTGAAGGTTCACCTTCCAACAGGACAATGCCCCTAAGCACACAGCCAAGACAATGCAGGAGTGGCTTCGGGACAAGACTCTGAATGTCCTTGAGTGGCCCAGCCAGAGCCCGGACTTGAACCCAATCGAACATCTCTGGAGAGACCTGAAAATAGCTGTGCAGCGACGCTCCCCATCCAACCTGACAGAGCTTGAGAGGATCTGCAGAGAAGAATGGGAGAAACTCCCCAAATACAGGTGTGCCAAGCTTGTAGCGTCATACTCAAGAAGACTCAATGCTGTAATCACTGTCAAAGGTGCTTCAACAAAATACTCAGTAAAGGGTCTGAATACTTATGTAAATGTGATATTTCAGTTTTTTCTATTTTAGACATTTACAAAAATTTACAAAAACCCGTTTTGGCTTTGTTATTATGGGGTAGATTGTAGATTGATGAGGGGAAAAAAACTATTTAATCAATTTTAGAAAAAGGCTGTAACGTAACAAAATGTAGAAAAAGTAAAGGGGTCTGAATACTTTCCGAAGGCACTATATATATGGAAGTAGTTTAGTGCCAAAAGAAAGAGGTTAAATATGTGTTACCTATACGCCAGGAGTCAGAAAGCAGATGTAGAAGATGAGTTTAATACGGAACAGATACAAAAGAACAAACATGGGAAGCATACTGAACGTGAGAGACAATCAATAACATTTAAGGACTGATGAACACAGAGGGCTAAATAAAGGGGAAGTAATCAGGGAAGTGATGAAGTCCAGGTGTGCTTAATGATGAGGCGCAGGTGTGCGTGATGAAGTCTGCCAGGTGTGCGTAATGATGGGTTGCCAGGACCGGTGGTTAGTAAACCGGCTATGTCGAGCGCCGGAGCGGTGGAGCGGGAGTAGACGTGACAATATGGGTACATCATTTCCTGTTCTTTATTATAGCTCTCAGATATAGGACAGACACTTTAAAACAAACTTCCTTTTGATTTATTTTTTAACTATCTGTTTTCCAATTATGAATCTGTTATTCAATGCGTTTCTATGGGCTAAAGGGGTCCTAAAATTCAAAATCGAATAGCTAAATGATCCTTGGTATGACCCTATTAAAACAATTCCATATGCTAGCTTAGTAGAACCCCGCTAAAGCGGGAACATTACCTTCACATTTCAGTCACGCTGTAAAGCTGAACTTCTGTGATGCAGATTGATTAGAGCCCTAACTCTCTGGAGGAAGCCAGTGCAGTGGCTCAGAGAACATATAGAATCCCTGTGTTGGTCCCCACCCTCTCTCTTTTTAAAAGGCGTCTCGAAACACAAGGCCGACGAATGTTCACCTTCGTGTGTCAGACAAGAACCAGTTCATGTGTCAGTAATTGGATGAGCAGTGTTTTTAGAAAAGGCATTTAAAAATAACTGGGGCCCACTGTCCTCTTCACACCACCAACTCCAGAAAAAGAACAGAAATGAGGGAAAAGAAAGAGCGAGAGAGAAATACCGCTCTCTGTTCTGGTATTAAGGTGTGTTTCATTGGCAGTCAGTGTGGACACATGGGATTAGGTGAGAGGTGTGGATGACATCAGCAAGTATGGGTGCTCGGCACAAAAGCTCCAAATAAAATGAAAATAAAAAGATATCCGGCCGGCGGATTGTGCATATGCAGGCTAGGTGCCAGGTTTGGGGTAGGAGGCTGAGGCAGAGGGGCGAGGGGCGTAGAGGAAAGGCAGTCAGTAGTGGGGTTTATTGGTGCGCTGTGTAGGAACTGAAACACAGATGCACAAACACACAGGAAAACAGCCCTCAGACAGGTACGTGCTGCTGCTGCAGCCTGCTGATTGTTCTCAGACCTGTGTGTGTCATGTGTCCACGTGTGTCCCTGCATGCACGTGCGTTCTCTCTGATAAAACACAGAGGTATTCCCGGGCCAGGCCGAGAGCTGTCCAATGACGTTTGCACGGCATTCTCGTAAAATGTATCGCGGCAGAGTGAGCATTCCTGTCGCTCAGAAACACATTTCCCCCTAAAAACCCTGAGTGTATGGAACACGACAGCCCGGGATATACGGCGGTTCCCCAAACAAATCCCTCTCCTTCACCTCGCAGCTGTAATGACTGCTCTCAGGCATTAAGACCTCAAAGCAGCTCACATAGCTTATTGTTTCACTTTATATAAAATGAAATCAACCACAACGTTTCGGCTAAGCGACAGCTACCTATTCGGTTTCAGTGGAACAAATACATTTCCATACAGTTGAATAACTGTAATGCTTAGCCTATTGAAAGGATCTTACTGACCCTGCAGTGTCTTTTACAGTACATCAACCAGCACAGCAGGCAGGGACAATGCCATCACATGCTTCTTAATCTTTAATGTGATGTCAGATGGTTGTCTGTCAAAGAATAGGAGGATGATAAGGAGGGGGCAACGGAAGGAGAGGGAGGATGAGGAAGAGGAGAAGGAGGAGGAGCAGCAGCAGGAGGAGAAGGAGCAGCAGGAGGAAGAATAGGAGGAGGAGGAGCAATAGCAGGAGAAGGAAAATAAATAGCAGGAGTATGAGAAAGAGGAGGAGGAGCAGGAGGAAGAAGAGGAGCAGGAAGAGGAGAAGGAGGAGGCCAGTAAATTGCTGCGGTCAAGCGGTCTGACCCTGGGCGATGGACGAGTTGTGGTGGGGCAACATGGCCTAATAAAACATCACAGCAGTCGTAAAAAGACATCTCGCTAATGCTTTACTTAAAGTAAACAGGTACAGTGCAGCAGGTAGCCTAGTGGTTAAGAGCATTGGGGCAGTAACCGAAAGGTTGCTGGTTTGAATCCCAAGGTGGTAAAATCATCCATTCTGCCCTTGAGCAAGGCCTCAACAACAACTGCTCCCTGGGAGCCGTGGATGTCGATTAAGGCAGCCCCCCGCACCTCTCTGATTTAAAGGGGTTGGGTTAAATGTGGAAGACACATTTCAGTTGAATGCATTCAGTTGTGCAACTGACTAAGTACATTTACATTTACGTCATTTAGCAGACGCTCTTATCCAGAGCGACTTACAGGAGCAATTAGGGTTAAGTGCCTTGCTCAAGATTTTTCACCTAGTCGGCTCGGGAATTAGAACCAGCAACCTTTCGGTTACTGTCACAACGCTCTTAACCACTAAGCTACCTGCCGCCCCATACATTTTACATGTGGGCGACCCCAGGGACCGAACCCACTACCCTGGCGTTACAAGCGCCATGCTCAACCCAATTGAACACTTATGTTTCAACCGAAATATAGCAAAAAGGATTCGAAACAAAGAGTTGGATTTAGCTAGAAGCTCAGCTACAGCTGATGCCAGCACCAAGAAGGTAGATGACAAATATGGTGGCTAGTTAATCAAGTAATATTTACTGCAAGCAACCTAGCTAGCTAGCTAACTTTAGTTTATCAATACCCATATTGTGTATTGCTGGCTAACATACTACTGTGTTACAGTGGGGGAAAATCAATGTATGTTTCTGTTAGGTATGTAGGTAGGTAGCTAGCTGGCTAAACAACAGCTGGGGAACCTAGCTTTAGATGGCTGGTTGTAACGTTGCAGCTTTCTGTTTAGTAGCCATATCTAGCACGAAAAATAGAAGAGGTTTTACAATTGGAGATCTATTGTACGATTGTAAAACCTCTTCTCTTTTTAGTCGTAGATATGGCTACTAAACAGAAAGCTGCAACGGTACAACCAGCCATCTAAAGCTAGGTTCCCCAGCAAAAGTTAACACATGACTGGAGTTGGCTAGCTAGTTAGCCTGGCGCCTGCTAACTTTTTATGTGCCACGCCTCGCGTTTGCAAACCTGTGTAACATCAGCAACTATAAATCACTTTACTAGTTAGCTATGTAACATTATTGACAAGGGTTTACATTGTTTATGATTATCACCATGGATGCATTTCAATCGCACAAAATTATAGGCTTATAGGATTCCAAATAGATGTAAATAACTATTATTTCTGGAAATGGTGCCGAAGAAGATGGCAGCCGTTTTACAGCCCTCATATCAATTGTACTATTATGTGTGTTTTTTCGCGTTATTTGTAATTTATTCTGTACATAATGTTTCTGCCACTGTCTCTTATGACCAAAAAGAGCTTCTGGATATCAGGACAGTGATTACTCACCTCGTATTGGATGAAGATTTTTCTTCAATGAGTCGGACGCGAAGGATATCCTACAGACACCCGACAAGGCCCAAATCCCTGTCATTCGCATGAGAAAGAGACAGAGATATCGTGGAAGTAGGTTGGGGTGCCCTGTAAAGATCCGACTGCGAGCGAGTAAACTGCCTCTTCCATCAATCCTATTAGCCAATGTTCAATCATTTGAAAATAAATTAGACGACCTAAGAATACGGTTATCCTACCAACGGGACATTAAAAACGGTAATATCTTATGTTTCACCGAGTCGTGGCTGAACGACGACATGGATAAAATACAGCTGGCGGGATATACGCTACATCGGCAGGATAGAACGGTTGACTCCGGTAAGACAAGGTGTGGCGGTCTGTGTATATTTGTAAACAACAGCTGGTGCATAAAATCTAATACTAAGGAAGTCTCGAGGTTTTGCTCGCCTGAGGTAGAGTATCTCATGATAAGTTGTAGACCACAATATTTACCAAGAGAGTTTACATCTATATTTTTCGAAGCTGTCTATTTACCACCACAAACCGATGCAGGCACTAAGATTGCACTCAATGAGCTGTATAAGGCCATAAGTAAACAGGAAAACGCTCTTCCTGAAGCAGCACTCCTAGTGGCCGGGGACTTTAATGCAGGGAAACTTAAATCTGTTCTTCCTAATTTCTACCAGCATGTTAAATGTGCAACCAGAGGGAAAAAAAAAACTCTAGACCACCTTTACTCCACACATAGAGACGCGTACATGGAACAACCTTACTGAGCTAAAAGGTAGAGCTGCCGCTTTCAAGGAGCGGGACTCTAACCCGGACGCTTTTAAGAAATCCCGCTATGCCCTCCGATGAACCATCAAACAGGCAAGGAGTCAATACAGGACTAAGATTGAATTGTGCTACACCGGCTCTGACGCTCGTCGGATGTCACAGGGCTTGAAAACTATTACAGACTACAAAGGGAAGCACAGCCGCGAGCTGCCCAGTGACACAAGCCTACCAGACGAGTTAAATCACTTCAATGCTAGCTTCAAGGCAAGCAACACTGAAGCATGCATGAGAGCATCAGCCGTTCCGGATGACTATGTGATCAAGCTCTCTGTAGCCGATGTGAGTAAGACTTCTAAGCAGGTCAACATTCAGACGGATTGCCAGGACGTGTACTCCGAGCATGTGCTGACCAACTGGCAAGTGTCTTCACTGACATTTTCAACATTTCCCTGCCTGAGCCTGTATTACCAACATGTTTAAAGCAGACCACCATAGTCCCTGTGCCCAAGAACACTAAGATAACCTGCCTAAATGACTACCGACCCGTAGCACTCACGTCTGTAGCCATGAAGTTCTTTGTTCCCCAACAGATCCACAGATGATGCAATCTCTATTGCACTCCACACTGCCCTTTCCCACCTGGACAAGAGGAACACCTACATGAGAATGCTATTCATTGACTACAGCTCAGCGTTCAACACCATAGTGCCCTCAAAGCTCATCACTAAGCTAAGGACACTGGGACTAAACAACTCCCTCTGCAACTGGATACTGGACTTCCTGACGGGCCGCCCCCAGGTGGTAAGGGTAGGTAACAACACATCTGCCACGCTGATCCTCAACACGGGGGCCCGTCAGGGGTGCGTGCTCAGTCCCCTCCTGTACTCCCTGCTCACCCATGACTGCATGGCCAGGCACGACTCCAACACCATCATTAAGTTTGCCGACGACACAACAGTGGTAGGCCTGATCACTGACAATGATGAGACAGCCTATGGGGAGGAGGTCAGAGACCTGGCCGTGTGGTTCCAGGATAACAACCTCTCCCTCAACGTGATCAAGACAAAGGAGATGATTGTGGACTACAGGAAAAAGAAGAGGACTGAGCACGCCCCCATTCTCATCGACGGGGCTGTAGTGGAACAGGTTGAGAGCTTCAAGTTCCTTGGTGTCCACATCACCAACAAACTATCATGGTCCAAACACACCAAAACAGTCATGAAGAGAGCACAAAGCCTATTCCCCCTCAGGAGACTGAAAAGATTTGGCATGGGTCCTCAGATCCTCAAAATGTTATACAGCTGCACCATCGAGAGCATCCTGACTGATTGTAGCACCGCCTGGTATGGCAACTGCTCGGCCTCTGACCGCAAGGCACTACAGAGGGTAGTGCGTACGGCCCAGTACATTATTGGGGCCAAGCTTCCTGCCATCCAGAACCTCTATACCAGGCGGTGTCAGAGGAAGGTCCTAAATATTATCAAAGGCTCCAGCCACCCTAGTCATAGACGGTTCTCTCTGCTACCGCACGGCAAGCGGTACCGGAGCACCAAGTCTAGGTCCAAAAGGCTTCTTAACAGCTTCTACCACCAAGCCATAAGACTCCTGAATAGCTAATCATGGCTACCCGGACTATTTGCATTGCCCCCCCGCCACACCCCAACCCCCTCTTTTACGCTGCTGCTACTCTGTTTATTATTTATTCATAGTCACTTTAACTCTACCCGCATGTATATATTACCTCAATTACCTCGACTAACCAGTGCCCCCACACATTGACTCTTTCTTTTGGTGCACCAGGACCATTCACAGTTGAGCTCACTCAGTTTAGCTCAAAGCTGATTGGCTATTATTTTCTACTTTTTTTTATCAAGGGAGGCCAAATGCTCGTTGGCTTCCCTTGCTTTCAATGCTCCATTTGGCTCTAGCTGCTTGCCTTCCTCCACTGGGTGAGATAGGTCGTCGTCGGGTGAGGTCGTCGGGTAAGCTTGGCTTTATACATAGTTTTGGGCTTTGTTGAGTAAGGCTAAAACTATGTATTTAGATTGTAGTTAGGTATTGTAGGTAGTTATTGTGGGTTGTTGTATGTAATTATTGTAGGTTAGTATTGTATTCGGCTGAGCCCGGCGTAGCCCGGCGTAGCACGAAGCTAGCCCGGCGTAGCACGAAGCTAGCTGGCTAACCCACCACCTGGACTAGCTGGCGGATAGCTACTGGCAACTATTAGCAACGGTATAGTTGTTTCACGCCTGAGAGTGCCTGTAATTACGCCAGCTGGCTACATACAATAATTGCCTACCATTCAGCTGTTTTCTAACCTCATTGTCTGAACCCTTAACGCTAGGTAGTAAGTGGCTACTGTGCTTGAAATTTAGCTAGCTTGTTGCTACCTGGATAGCAACTAGTAAACAATAGCTGGAACGACCTCGCGAACAGACGCAAACCTGCTGAGTCAATTCAGTGGCTAGCTTTGCACTTGGCTAGCTAACAGTAGCTGCCAGGGGTAAGTCAAAACCTACATTAGTTTTTTACATATTGGTAGTCAGAGTCGTTCAAGGAATTCAGGACATGGGTGACTAGTTAACGTTAGCTTGGCTCTCTCTGTGTGTTCGTGCCGTGAAAGGAGGGGTTTCTTCTTTGTCTGAAAGCAATGGCTAGCTAGTATGCTAACTATTCTAGCTAACTAACTGGCTGAATAAGTTGACGACGGACTCGCTCAAGCTGTCGGGACTAACCCACAACGTTAGACACGGACACGAACGATCTGCTTGGCGAGCTGACACACTGGTGGTTTGTTGTGGCCGAGTATTGGTGCTAAACCGTGTTGTTGGAGTCCGGCATGCTAGCTGGCTGCGGCATCTTATGACTAGGTGCCCTGGACGATTTTCACGGAAGAATACTGTACCTAGTCAGCTAGCTGAATAAACTAAGTTAGTCTATTCCTAAAAAACATTGAACCGCTGTAGTTTACAACAATTATAGTTTCTGAGGTGGAAGTTGGGAGAGTTATATTTGGGTGTTGTGGTGAGGGAGGCCCCGCTCTCTCCTTTCCCAGATGTTTAGTTCATTTCATTCCGATCTCCTTTGCATTATTGTAGCCATTTTCTGCAGCCTGTCAACTATGCCTCAGTCTATCCCTGTTCTCTCCTCTCCGCACAGGCTATACAAACGCCTCACACCGCGTGGCTGCTGCCTCTCTAACCTGGTGGTCCCTGCACGCACCACCCACGTGGAGTTCCAGGTCTCAGGCAGCCTCTGGAACTGCCGTTCTGCTGCCAACAAGGCAGAGTTCATCTCAGCCTATGCTACCCTCCAGTCCCTCGACTTCTTGGCGCTGACGGAAACATGGATTACCACTGAAAACACTGCTACTCCTACTGCTCTCTCCTCATCTGACCATGTGTTCTCGCATACCCCGAGAGCATCTGGTCAGCGGGTTGGTGGCACAGGAATCCTCATCTCTCCCAAGTGGACTTTCTCTATTTTTCCCCTGACCCATCTGTCTATCTCCTCATTTGAATTCCATGCTGTCACAGTCACTAGCCCATTTAAGCTTAATATCCTTGTCATCTATCGCCCTCCAGGTTCCCTTGGAGAGTTCATCAATGAGCTTGATGCCTTGATAAGTTCCTTTCCTGAGGATGGCTCACCCCTCACAGTTCTGGGGGACTTCAACCTCCCTACGTCTACCTTTGACTCATTTCTCTCTGCCTCCTTCTTTCCACTCCTCTCCTCTTTTGACCTCACCCTCTCACCGTCCCCCCCTACTCACAAGGCAGGCAATACGCTTGACCTCATCTTTACTAGATGCTGTTCTTCTGCTAATCTCACTGCAACTCCCCTCCATGTCTCCGACCACTACTTTGTATCCTTTTCTCTCTAGCTCTCCTCCAACACTACTCACTCTGCCCCTACTCAGATGGTAATGCGCCGTCGCAACCTTCGCTCTCTCTCTCCCGCTACTCTATCCTCTTCCATCCTATCATCTCTTCCCTCTGCTCAATCCTTCTCCCTCCAATCTCCTGATTCTGCCTCCTCAACCCTCCTCTCCTCCCTTTCTGCATCCTTTGACTCTCTATGTCCCCTATCCTCCCGGCCGGCTCGGTCCTCCCCTCCAGCTCCGTGGCTTGATGACTCATTGCGAGCTCACAGAACAGGGCTCCGGGCAGCCAAGCGGAAATGGAGGAAATCTAGACTCCCTGCGGACCTGGCTTCTTTTCACTCCCTCCTCTCTACATTTTCTTCATCTGTTTCTGCTGCTAAGGCCACTTTCTACCACTCTAAATTCCAAGCATCTGCCTCTAACCCTAGGAAGCTCTTTGCCACCTTCTCCTCTCTGCTGAATCCCCCTCCCCCCTCCTCCCTCTCTGTGGATGAATTCATCAACCATTTTGAAAAGAAGGTTGACGACATCCGATCCTCGTTTTTTAAGTCAAATGACACTGCTGGTCCTGCTCACACTGCCCTACCCTATGCTTTGACTTCTTTCTCCCCTCTCTCTCCAGATAAAATCTTGCGACTTGTGATGGCCGGCCGCCCAACAACCTGCCCGCTTGACCCTATCCCCTCCTCTCTTCTCCAGACCATCTCCGGTGACCTTCTCCCTTACCTCACCTCGCTGATCAACTCATCCTTGACCGCTGGCTATGTCCCTTCCATCTTCAAGAGAGCGAGAGTTGCACCACTTCTCAAAAAACCAACACTCGATCCCTCTGATGTCAACAGCTACAGACCAGTATCCCTTCTTTCTTTTCTCTCCAAAACCATTGAGCGTGCCGTCTTTAGCCAACTCTCTTGCTATCTCTCTCAGAATGACCTTCTTGATCCAAACCAGTCAGGTTTCAAGACTGGTCATTCAACTGAGACTGCTCTTCTCTGTGTCACGGAGGCTCTCAGCACTGCTAAAGCTAACTCTCTCTCCTATGCTCTTGTCCTTCTAGACTTGTCTGCTGCCTTTGATACTGTGAACCATCAGATCCTCCTCTCCACACTCTCCGAGCTGGGAATCTCCGGCGCGGCTCACTCTTGGATTGCATCCTACCTGACCGGTCGCTCCTACCAAGTGGCGTGGCGAGAAGCTGTCTCCGCACCACGTGCTCGCACCACTGGTGTACCCCAGGGCTCAGTTCTAGGCCCTCTCCTATTCTCGCTATACACCAAGTCACTTGGCTCTGTCATATCCTCACATGGCCTCTCCTATCATTGCTATGCAGACGACACACAACTAATCTTCTCCTTTCCCCCTTCTGATAACCAGGTGGCGAATCGCATCTCTGCATGTCTGGCAGACATATCAGTATGGATGACGGATCACCACCTCAAGCTGAACCCTGGCAAGACGGAGCTGCTCTTCCTCCCGGGGAAGGACTGCCCATTCCATGATCTCGCCATCACAGTTGACAACTCCGTTGTGTCCTCCTCCCAGAGTGCGAAGAGCCTTGGCGTGACCCTGGACAACACCCTGTCGTTCTCCGCTAACATCAAGGCGGTGACCCGATCCTGTAGGTTCATGCTCTACAACATTCGGAGAGTACGACCCTGCCTTACGCAGGAAGCGGCACAGGTCCTAATCCAGGCACTTGTCATCTCCCGTCTGGATTACTGCAACTCGCTGTTGGCTGGGCTCCCTGCCTGTGCCATTACCCCTACAACTCATCCAGAATGCCGCAGCCCGTCTGGTGTTCAACCTTCCCAATTTCTCTCACGTCACCCCGCTCCTCCGCACACTCCACTGGCTTCCAGTTGAAGCTCGCATCTGCTACAAGACCATGGTGCTTGCCTACGGAGCTGTGAGGGGAACGGCACCTCCGTACCTTCAGGCTCTGATCAGTCCCTACACCCAAATGAGGGCATTGCGTTCATCCACCTCTGGCCTGCTGGCTCCCCTACCTCTGCTGAAGTACAGTTCCCGCTCAGCCCAGTCAAAACTGTTCGCTGCTCTGGCACCCCAATGGTGGAACAAGCTCCCTCACGACGCCAGGACAGCGGAGTCACTCACCACCTTCCGGAGACATTTGAAACCCCACCTCTTTAAGGAATACCTGGGATAGGATAATGTAATCATTCTACCCCCCCCCCCCCCCTTACCCCACCCCCCCAAAAAAAAAAAAAAAAAAAAAAACATTGTAAAGTGGTTAACCCACTGGCTATAAGATGAATGCACCAATTTGTAAGTCGCTCTGGATAAGAGTGTCTGCTAAATGACGTAAATGTAAATGTAATGGGGCGGCACACAATGTCATACTCTTTATGACCACACCGCATCAGATTGATGGCCCACACAAACAGAGACAGAGGGGCGCTGTTTCACTCAGTCTGATGCTTTCTCTGGTGAGATACATTCAGCCTCTTGCGAATTGAAGGAACATTTTGAAAACACAGAGAGACGAAAGATACAGTACATTATTTTATTGTTATAGTTTTTTTCTTTTTTCTTGGTAAATTTTTTTGGGAAGCCTGGCTTCCCTTGGCATCCATGAATACATGCCACTGTACAATTTACTGTTGTAAATCTCAAACTGATAAGCTGGTTTTACTATAAAAGTATTTGCCTTAGCATGCCTGATAGACATTGATGTAGCTAGATACTGACTGCCTACCTACTTAGGTACATTTACAATGAGGGAAATAAGTATTTGATCCCCTGCTGATTTTGTACGTTTGCACTCTGACAAAGAAATTATCAGTCTATAATTTTAATGGTAGGTTTATTTGAACAGTGAGAGACAGAATAACAACAAAAAAATCCAGAAAAACGCATGTCAAAAATGTTATAAATTGATTTGGATTTTAATGAGGGAAATAAGTATTTGACCCCCTCTCAATCAGAAAGATTTCTGGCTCCCAGATGTCTTTCATACAGGTAACGAGCTGAGATTAGGAGCACACTTTTAAAGGGAGTGCTCCTAATCTCAGTTTGTTACCTGTATAAAAGACACCTGTCCACAGAAGCAATCAATCAATCAGATTCCAAACTCTCCACCATGGCCAAGATCAAAGAGCTCTCCAAGGATGTCAGGGACAAGATTGTAGACCTACACAAGGCTGGAATGGGCTACAAGACCATCGCCAAGCAGCTTGGTGAGAAGGTGACAACAGTTGGCGGGATTATTCGCAAATGGAAGAAACACAAAATAACTGTCAATCTCCCTCGGCCTGGGGCTCCATGCAAGATCTCACCTCGTGGAGTTGCAATGATCATGAGAATGGTGAGGAATCAGCCCAGAACTACACGGGAGGATCTTGTCAATGATCTCAAGGCAGCTGGGACCATAGTCACCAACAAAACAATTGTTAACACACTACGCCATGAAGGACTGAAATCCTGCAGCGCCCGCAAGGTCCCCCTGCTCAAGAAAGCACATATACAGGTCCGTCTGAAGTTTGCCAATGAACATCTGAATGATTCAGAGGAGAACTGGGTGAAAGTGTTGTGGTCAGATGAGACCAAAAGGGAGCTCTTTGGCATCAACTCAACTCGCCGTGTTTGGAGGAGGAGGAATGCTGCCTATGACCCCAAGAACACCATCCCCACCGTCAAACATGGAGGTGGAAACATTATGCTTTGGGGGTGTTTTTCTGCTAAGGGGACAGGACAACTTCACCGCATCGAAGGGACGATGGACAGGGCCATATACCGTCAAATCTTGGGTGAGAACCTCCTTCCCTCAGCCAGGGCATTGAAAATGGGTCGTAGATGGGTAGTCCAGCATGACAATGACCCAAAACACACGGCCAAGGCAACAAAGGAGTGGCTCAAGAAGAGGCACATTAAGGTCCTGGAGTGGCCTAGCCAGTCTCCAGACCTTAATCCCATAGAAAATCTGTGGAGGGAGCTGAAGGTTCGAGTTGCCAAATGTCAGGCTCGAAACCTTAATGACTTGGAGAAGATCTGCAAAGAGGAGTGGGACAAAATCCCTCCTGAGATGTGTGCAAAACTACAAGAAACGTCTGACCTCTTTGATTGCCAACAAGTGTTTTGCCAACAAGTACTAAGTCATGTTTTGCAGAGGGGTCAAATACTTATTTCCCTCACTAAAATGCAAATCAATGTATAACATTTTTGACATGTGTTTTTCTGGATTCATTTGTTGTTATTCTGTCTCTCACTGTTCAAATAAACCTACCATTAAAATTATAGACTGATCATGTCTTTGTCAGTGGGCAAACATACAAAATCAGCAGGTGATCAAATACTTTTTTCCCTCACTGTATATGCAGAGATCTTTGCGTGAGTGTCTCTAATTGGCAGCAAAGGGTAGCTGTAAACTGACATCTGCAGCTGATTTTTGGTGATAATAAATCAGGTTTGTTTCTCAACTGGCGTGCTTCCACTGAGCTTTCACTCTCTCTCCATTCCCTCTCTTTTCCCCCTTCCCAGCGGAAACCCAAAGACTAGCAATGGAGGTCTGGAACACTCTTGACCCCTATCCACTTTTTGGGTGGCCAGAAAACTTGAGCTGCGAAATATCCTTCCTTGCCAAACTGGAAATAAACGTGGATGAAGAAATGTGTCTCAATTCACTTCCTGATGAACGTGTGAACAGACCACAGATACAAAAATGTAGCTAGTCGCCCCCTGCCCCAATGGGAGCGGATGTCACGTCAAATGACGTCTCTGATTCTTCCTGCTTACTCTGCTCCAATTGCCTGAGGACACAGATGCACTTGTGGACAGGGGAGCTCCGATTACACAGACAAACTACACTTGGAACACAACACACGAGTGAAAATAAACCTACCATTAAAATTATAGACTGATCATGTGTCACGCCCTGACTCTGGGGACTCTTATTTGTTGAGTCAGGGTGTGATTTTCTATGTGGTATAGATCTATGTATTATCTAGTATGTCTAGATCTATGTTGGCCGGTGTGGTTCCCAATCAGAGGCGGCTGTCGTTCGTTGTCTCTGATTGGGAACCATACTTAGGCAGCCGATTGGCACTAGTGGGTTGTGGGATCTTGTTCCGGTTAAGGTATGTTGTGCTACCTTGGACTTCACGGTTCGTTGGTTTGTCGGTTGTTTATTCATTTAAATAAATATGTACGTATATTGCGCTGCGCCTTGCTCCGACCAGTCTGTAAACGAACGTGACAAAAGATCCCACCAAACGAGGACCAAGCAGCGTGCCCAGGCGGAGAGAGTAGCCATGTCACAGGTGGGCAAGTTGTGGTCGTGGGAAGAGATATTTGCGGGGAAAGGGCCATGGGCGAAGGTAGATGCCCAGGCAGGAGAGGAGCAACGGCAACACAGAGGAAGCCGGTCGAGGAAGAAGCCCGATAGACAGCCCCAATATTTTTTTTTGAGGGGGGCTAAAAGGGTGGTTGGCGGAGCCTAGTGTTAGAGCAGAGCCAACTCCCCGTACTCACGCGAGAAGGCGTATGACTGGGCAAGCTCCGTGTTATGCGGAGCTACGTACTGTGTCGCCAGTGCACCGGCACAGTCCTGTACGTCCTGTGCTTGCACCACGCACGTGCCGTGCGAAGATGGGCATCCAGCCAGGACCGGGTGTGCCGGCTCAACGCTCCTGGTCTCCAGTACGCCTCCTCGGTCCCGCATATCCTGCGCCAGTTCTACGAGCTGTATCGCCAGTGCGCGTGCACAGCACAGTGCGTCCTGTGCCAGCGCCCCGCACGTGTAGTGCAAAAGTGGGCAGCCAGCCAGGACGTGTTGTGCCAGCTCTCCGCTCCAGACCTCCAGTCCGCCTTCGCAGTCTGGTCCGGCCCGTTCCTGCTCCTCGCACCAAGCCAGTGGTGCGCGTCGCCAGCCCGGCCCGGCCCGTTCCTGCCCCTCGCACCAAGCCAGTCGTGCGCGTCGCCAGTCCGGCCCGGCCTGTTCTTGCCCCTCGCACCAAGCCAGTAGTGCGCGTCGCCAGTCCGGCCCGGCCTGTTCCTGCCCCTCGCACCAAGCCAGTGGTGCGTGTTCCTAGTCTGGTCCGGCCCGTGCCTGCTCCTCGCACCAGACCAGTGGTGCGCGTGTCCAGTCCGGCACGGCCCGTGCCTGTTCCACCGGTGCCTGGTCCGGCACCGGTCAGCTGCTCCACTCCGGAGCCAGAGCAATCCGCTCCACCGGGGTCCAGTCCAGCTCCGGTCAGCGGCTCCACTCCGGAGCCAGAGCAGTCCGCTCCACCGGTACCTGATCCAGCTCCGGTCAGCGGCTCCACTCCGGAGCCAGAGCAGTTCGCTCCACCGTCGTCGGGTCCAGCTCCAGTCAGCGGTTCCAGTCCAGACCCAGACGTCAGCCCCTCTCCAGGTTCGGGGTCTCCCACACCAGGGTCCAGACAGGGCTTGGAGTATAGTGGGAGGAAGGAGAGGGGAAGCAGCGCGCCGAGGTCCAGACCAGACCAGGGGCGCAACAGGGAGGCGGAGAATAGGTGGTTGTCACGCCCGGAGCCGGATCCGCCTCCGAGGCGGAATGCCCACCCGGCCCCTACCCTGTTAAGTAAAGGTTGTGCGGTCGGAGTCCGCACCTTTGGGGGGGGGGTACTGTCACGCCCTGACTCTGGGGACTCTTATTTGTTGAGTCAGGGTGTGATTTTCTATGTGGTATAGATCTATGTATTATCTAGTATGTCTAGATCTATGTTGGCCGGTGTGGTTCCCAATCAGAGGCAGCTGTCGCAAGTAGTCTCTGATTGGGGACAATACTTAGGCAGCCGATTGGCACTAGTGGGTTGTGGGATCTTGTTCCGGTTAAGGTATGTTGTGTTGTGTTGCCTTGGACTTCACGGTTCGTTGGTTTATCGGTTGTTTATTCATTTAAATATGCACGTATAACACGCTGCGCCTTGGTCCGACCAGACTGTAAACGAACGTGACACATGTCTTTGTCAGTGGGCAAACGTACAAAATCCGCAGGGGATCAAATACTTTTTTTCCTCACTGTATATACCGCATTCTATTCTATAATATTCTACTGTATCTTAGTCCATGCCGCTCTGTCATTGCTTGTCCATATATGTATATATTCTTAAATCCCATTCCTTACTAGTTTTGTGTTTTTTAGGTATATGTTGTGAAATTGTTAGATATTACTGCACTGTCGGAGCTAGAGGCAAAAATTATTTCGCTACACCCGCTATAACATCTGCTAAACACGTGTATGTGACAAATAAAATGTGATTTGATTTAGCCCTGTATCCACGATATGGCAGAGGTTGAAAAGCCATAACACATAAGTATCTCAACAACAGGTTATGGTCAATAATATCAAAGGCTGCTTTGAAATCTAACAGTACAGCTCCCACAATCTTCTTATAATCAATTTCTTTCAACCAATCAGCAGTCATTTGTGTCAGTGCAGTACATGTTGAGTGCCCTTCTCTATAAGCATGCTGAAAGTCTGTTGTTAATTTGTTTACAGAGAAATAGCCTTGTATTTGGTCAAACACAACTTTTTCAAACAGTTTGCTAAGAGCTGGCAGCAAGCTGATAGGTCTGCTGTTACAACCAGTAAAGGCCGCTTTCCCACTTTTGGGTAGCGGAATAACTTTGGCTTCCCTCCGGGCCTGAGGACAAAGACTCTTCTAGGCTCAGATGAAAGATATTACAGATAGGATTGGCTATAGAGTCATCTACCATCCTCAGTAGCTTTCCATGTAAGTTGTCAATGCCAGGAGGTTTGTAATTATTGAGAGATTTTTTTTTATCCACCTCTCCCACACTAACTTTACAAAATTCAAACTTACAATGCTTTTCTTTAATTATTTGTTTTTTTATGCATGAGCACGAAGGCTCACTGTTCGTTGTTAGCATTTCCTGCCTAAGTTTGCCCACTTTGCCAATCATTAAAATAATTGGCAACATCAAATGGTTTTGTGATGAATAAGCCATCTGATTCGATGAAAGATGGAGTTGAATTTGTCTTTCTGACCATTTCATTTAAAGTACTCCAAAGTTTTTATATCATTGATCATAATACAGTTTCTTCTTCTTTTTGTAGAGTTTAGTCACATAATTTCTCAATTTGCAGTAAATCAGCCAATCAGATATGCAGCCAGACTTATTAGCCACTCCTTTTACTCCATCTCTTTCAACCATACAGTTGTTCAAATCCTCATCATTCCATAGAGCCTTAACAGTTCTAAAAGTCAGTTTCTTAACAGGTGCATGTTTATTAATAACTGGAAGAAGCAATTTAATAAATTCATCAAGTGCAGCGTCTGAATGCTCCTTATTAATCACATCAGACCAACAAATATTTTTAACATCATCCACATAAGAGTCACAGCAAAATATGTTGTATGATCTCTAATACATTTTAGGCCAAGCTTATGAACTTTGGAACAATATAGCCACTACAGTGGGGAAAAAAAGTATTTAGTCAGCCACCAATTGTGCAAGTTCTCCCACTTAAAAAGATGAGAGAGGCCTGTAATTTTTATCATAGGTACACGTCAACTATGACAGACAAAATGAGAAAAAAAAATCCAGAAAATCACATTGTAGGATTTTTTATGAATTTATTTGCAAATTATGGTGGAAAATAAGTATTTGGTCAATAACAAAAGTTTCTCAATACTTTGTTATATACCCTTTGTTGGCAATGACACAGGTCAAACGTTTTCTGTAAGTCTTCACAAGGTTTTCACACACTGTTGCTGGTATTTTGGCCCATTCCTCCATGCAGATCTCCTCTAGAGCAGTGATGTTTTGGGGCTTTCGCTGGGCAACACGGACTTTCAACTCCCTCCAAAGATTTTCTATGGGGTTGAGATCTGGAGACTGGCTAGGCCACTCCAGGACCTTGAAATGCTTCTTACGAAGCCACTCCTTCGTTGCCCGGGCGGTGTGTTTGGGATCATTGTCATGCTGAAAGACCCAGCCACGTTTAATCTTCAATGCCCTTGCTGATGGAAGGAGGTTTTCACTAAAAATCTCACGATACATGGCCCCATTCATTCTTTCCTTTTCACGGATCAGTCGTCCTGGTCCCTTTGCAGAAAAACAGCCCCAAAGCATGATGTTTCCACCCCCATGCTTCACAGCAGGTATGGTGTTCTTTGGATGCAACTCAGCATTCTTTGGCCTCCAAACACGACGAGTTGAGTTTTTACCAAAAAGTTAAATTTTGGTTTCATCTGACCATATGACATTCTCCCAATTCTCTTCTGGATCATCCAAATGCACTCTAGCAAACTTTAGACGGGCCTGGACATGTACTGGCTTAAGCAGGGGGACACGTCTGGCACTGCAGGATTTGAGTCCCTGGCGGCGTAGTGTGTTACTGATGGTAGGCTTTGTTATTTTTTATTTATTTTTTATTTTTTTTGTTACTTTGGTCCCAGCTCTCTGCAGGTCATTCACTAGGTCCCCCCGTGTGGTTCTGGGATTTTTGCTCACCGTTCTTGTGATAATTTTGACCCCACTGGGTGAGATCTTGCGTGGAGCCCCAGATCGAGGGAGATTATCAGTGGTCTTGTATGTCTTCCATTTCCTAATAATTGCTCCCACAGTTGATTTCTTCAAACCAAGCTGCTTACCTATTGCAGATTCAGTCTTCCCAGCCTGGTGCAGGTCTACAATTTAGTTTCTGGTGTCCTTTGACAGCTCTTTGGTCTTGGCCATAGTGGAGTTTGGAGTGTGACTGTTTGAGGTTGTGGACAGGTGTCTTTTATACTGATAACAAGTTCAAACAGGTGCCATTAATACAGGTAACGAGTGGAGGACAGAGGAGCCTCTTAAAGAAGAAGTTACAGGTCTGTGAGAGCCAGAAATCTTGCTTGTTTGTAGGTGACCAAATACTTATTTTCCACCATAATTTGCAAATAAATTCATTAAAAATCCTACAATGTGATTTTCTGGGGAAAAAATTCTCAATTTGTCTGTCATAGTTGACGTGTACCTATAATTAAAATTACAGGCCTCTCTCATCTTTTTAAGTGGGAGAACTTGCACAATTGGTGGCTGACTAAATACTTTTTTTCCCCACTGTATATTGTGATCACTGCATCCAATGGGTACGGATACAGCGTTAGTATCAAGTTCTACAGTATTAGTAAAAATGTGATCAATACATGTGGATGATCTTGTTCCTGTAGTGTTTGTAAACACCCTGGTAGGTTGAGTAATAACCTGAACCAGATTACAGGCACTGGTTACAGTGAGAAGTGTCCTCTTGAGTGGACAGCTTGATGAAAACCAGGTCCCTCTCTATTTACATCACATACACTATCAAGCATTTCAGACATATTATTTAGATACTGACTGCTAGCACTTGGTGGCCTATAGCAACACCCAAAAAGAAAAGGCTTTAGATGTGCCAGGTGAACCTGCAACCACAACACTTCAATAACACTTGACATATGATCTTCTCTAAGCATTACAGGGATATGGCTCTGAATATATATACAGCAACACCTCCCCCATAAGCAGTCCTGTCTCTTCTTATCCTTGTATTGCTACTGCTGTATCATCAAATTCATTATTTATGTGAGTCTCAGAAATGGCTAATATATTAATGTTATCTGATGTCAGCAAGTTATTGATTTCATTAAGCTTATTTCTAAGGCTACATATATTAATATGGGCTATTTTCAGCCCTTTCCTGGGTAGCAAACAAAGCAAGAGAAAAAAATATACAGTACATTCAGCAGTCCATTAATTAGTTGGTGTGTATAAGTGTGTGTGTGTGCTGTGGGGTTGAAGCTACGAACCCATAGGCTTGGCTCTCTCATCCCTTCCAGGCTTTTGATAGGGAGGGTGGACAATGAGCCTGTCAAATCGGATGTAAGCAATGTCCCCACGTGCTCTGGCAGCTTTCATGGTTGGGATAAATTCTTTCCTCTTCTGGCGCACAGCTTTAGGATAATCCTTGTTAAGGAAGATATATGTTCCTCTCAAGTTCTTGGCTCTTTCCAGAACAGCTACCTTGTCATCCCTCCAGGATTCCGCGATTCTGTGATCGCATAGTTCAATGCAAAATCAACCAATCAGTGCATATTATGCGAGAGCTGGCAATTTTGACCAATCCCCGCACTTTTAGTGCATAAAAGTGTCCAATCAAAAGCGGGTTTGTAATTTTGACCAATTACTGCACTGTTACTGTGGAAAATGGCCCAATCCAACCACACGTAAACAACGTTTTTTCCCCCTGGCCTGTCAGCGTATTCACGTGCGAAGATGATGGCTGATTATTGATGGCTGACAGGCAATACAATGAACAGAAATCAATCTCATTTGCCAACAAAAATAATAGCTAAAGACCGTGCAAAACAATTTCCAAATGTTTTACATTAAAGGGGGAGGAAATTGTTTTATGCTCCATGCAAAGTTGTGCTGGAACACAAGAGAAAGTCGACAATCAACAGTCACTTCGAATCAGCAAAGCATATGACATTGTCAGAACAGTTCCCACAGCAGCGGCAGATCACCATGACTGAAGTGGTAGCAGGGAAGACTGTGGCAAGCGCTGAAAGAATCAAGGTGAGTGGTTTTACTCAAACTTTTCCTCCGCTAACCTTGGCTTTAGTAGGGTGGTCTGCACTCTGCTCTCCCCAGTCTGTCTGTGGAGAGCGCTCCTCAAAGCACTGAGTGCAATTTGTCAGCTTTGCCATTTTAAACTCTGTAAAACTTCATACGGATCTCGAAAGCACAATCTTTCTGGATTTTTTTAGAAATGGTAATACTGTTTTAAAAGTACATATCAACCACAATACTCTGTTTTCTGTTCTTTTTCTGCCTTATGATCCTTTCAGAAAAAAAAGTATTTTGAAGACAACTTATGCAAAATAAATATTGATCCTCAAATTGAAAGCGATTGATCAGCTTTGAATCTATATGTTTTTTTTTGAGAGAGAGAGAGAGAGAGTGGGAATGGGAGGTGCATCTCGTGTTGATAGCAAGCCCCAACCCTGATGGAGAGGAGAGGTGTGTGTGAGTGAGTGAATGTGTGAGTGGATTAACAAATATTTATTTTATCTAATTAATTGGTGCAATTGTTATTTTTCAGATTTGTGAAGATTGGGTACGCACTTGCACAGCAGTCAGCATGCCCCTTTCCAAAAGTGATCAACCCTCAACGAGGCAGTTTCTGAAGGAGAAAGTCATCAATGTAGGTGCCATCCCTGGAGACCACCAGCTACAGGAAAAGTATTTGGGAGATGTCTACTCAAGCAGCATCTTGCAGGGAAACCAGTGGCAGTCATCTTTGATGAAACTCCAGAAATGAAGGTAGATGTGTACTAAACATCCTCATCGCACCACTTGAAAAGGATACCTCGGGGAGAATTCTTGCCTACCTCGCAGAGACAGTGTTTCTGGAGCAGT
The DNA here is from genome assembly GCF_964263955.1 of Coregonus lavaretus. Classification (NCBI taxonomy): domain Eukaryota; kingdom Metazoa; phylum Chordata; class Actinopteri; order Salmoniformes; family Salmonidae; genus Coregonus; species Coregonus lavaretus. The sequence goes on along the minus strand of NC_140009.1, from coordinate 43,271,474 downwards.
GCAACCATTCAACAGTTTCTATGGCGGTGGTGAAATGTCTACAAGACTACAATATCTCCAATGATGATGTCATTGTCTTTGACACAGACAATGCTGCGTACATGAATAAAGCCTACAAAGCTAAACTTCAGTCATTGTTCCCCAACTCCCCTGTAGCTCAGCTGGTAGAGCACGGTGCTTGTAACGCCAAGGTAGTGGGTTCGATCCCTGGGACCACCCATACACAAAAAATGTATGCACGCATGACTGTAAGTCGCTTTGGATAAAAGCGTCTGCTAAATGGCATATTATTATTATTATTATGCATGGCTCACATCATGAATCTGATAGGGAGTGCTTTCCGCACACCTTTTGATCAGCTGAACGCATTCATGCTAAATTTTTCGCAGATGTTTTACCAGGCAGGGGCACGCAAAAGAAGATTACATTTACATTTACATTTACGTCATTTAGCAGACGCTCTTATCCAGAGCGACTTACAAATTGGTGCATTCACCTTATAGGGTGTAGGGGGTAGAACGATTACTTTATCCTATCCCAGGTATTCCTTAAAGAGGTGGGGTTTCAAATGTCTCCGGAAGGTGGTGAGTGACTCCGCTGTCCTGGCGTCGTGAGGGAGCTTGTTCCACCATTGGGGTGCCAGAGCAGCGAACAGTTTTGACTGGGCTGAGCGGGAACTATGCTTCCGCAGAGGAAGGGGAGCCAGCAGGCCAGAGGTGGATGAACGCAATGCCCTCGTTTGGGTGTAGGGACTGATCAGAGCCTGAAGGTACGGAGGTGCCGTTCCCCTCACAGCTCCATAGGCAAGCACCATGGTCTTGTAACAGATGCGAGCTTCAACTGGAAGCCAGTGGAGTGTGCGGAGGAGCGGGGTGATGAGAAACAACTTGGGAAGGTTGAACACCAGACGGGCTGCGGCATTCTGGATGAGTTGTAGGGGTTTAATGGCACAGGCAGGGAGCCCAGCCAACAGCGAGTTGCAGTAATCCAGACGGGAGATGACAAGTGCCTGGATTAGGACCTGTGTCAGGCCGGGTCGTACTCTCAGAATGTTGTAGAGCATGAACCTACAGGATCGGGTCACCGCCTTGATGTTAGCGGAGAACGACAGGGTGTTGTCCAGGGTCACGCCAAGGCTCTTCGCACTCTGGGAGGAGGACACAACGGAGTTGTCAACCGTGATGGCGAGATCATGGAACGGGCAGTCCTTCCCCGGGAGGAAGAGCAGCTCCGTCTTGCCAAGGTTCAGCTTGAGGTGATGATCCGTCATCCATACTGATATGTCTGCCAGACATGCAGAGATGCGATTCGCCACCTGGTTATCAGAAGGGGGAAAGGAGAAGATTAGTTGTGTATCGTCAGCGTAGCAATGATAGGAGAGGTCATGTGAGGATATGACAGAGCCAAGTGACTTGGTGTATAGCGAGAATAGGAGAGGGCCTAGAACTGAGCCCTGGGAGACACCAGTGGTGAGAGCACATGGTGCGGAGACAGCTTCTCGCCACGCCACTTGGTAGGAGCGACCGGTCAGGTAGGACGCAATCCAAGAGTGAGCCGCGCCGGAGATGCCCAGCTCGGAGAGGGTGGAGAGGAGGATCTGATGGTTCACAGTATCAAAGGCAGCAGACAGGTCTAGAAGGACAAGAGCAGAGGAGAGAGAGTTAGCTTTAGCAGTGCGGAGAGCCTCCGTGACACAGAGAAGAGCAGTCTCAGTTGAATGACCAGTCTTGAAACCTGACTGGTTTGGATCAAGAAGGTCATTCTGAGAGAGATAGCAAGAGAGTTGGCTAAAGACGGCACGCTCAATAGTTTTGGAAAGAAAAGAAAGAAGGGATACTGGTCTGTAGTTGTTGACATCAGAGGGATCGAGTGTTGGTTTTTTGAGAAGGGGTGCAACTCTCGCTCTCTTGAAGACGGAAGGGACATAGCCAGCGGTCAAGGATGAGTTGATCAGCGAGGTGAGGTAAGGGAGAAGGTCTCCGGAGATGGTCTGGAGAAGAGAGGAGGGGATAGGGTCAAGCGGGCAGGTTGTTGGGCGGCCTGCAGTCACAAGTCGCAAGATTTTATCTGGAGAGAGAGGGGAGAAAGAAGTCAAAGCATAGGGTAGGGCAGTGTGAGCAGGACCAGCAGTGTCATTTGTCTTAACAAACGAGGATCGAATGTCGTCAACCTTCTTTTCAAAGTGGTTGACGAAGTCATCCACAGAGAGGGAGGAGGGGGGGGGGGGGGGGGAGGAGGATTCAGCAGGGAGGAGAATGTGGCAAAGAGCTTCCTAGGGTTAGAGGCAGATGCTTGGAATTTAGAGTGGTAGAAAGTGGCCTTAGCAGCAGAAACAGATGAAGAAAATGTAGAGAGGAGGGAGTGAAAAGATGCCAGGTCCGCAGGGAGTCTAGTTTTCTTCCATTTCCGCTCAGCTGCCCGGAGCTCTGTTCTGTGAGCTCGCAATGAGTCATCAAGCCACGGAGCTGGAGGGGAGGACCGAGCCGGCCGGGAGGATAGGGGACATAGAGAGTCAAAGGATGCAGAAAGGGAGGAGAGGAGGGTTGAGGAGGCAGAATCAGGAGATTGGAGGGAGAAGGATTGAGCAGAGGGAATAGATGATAGGATGGAAGAGGAGAGAGTAGCGGGAGAGAGAGAGGATGGAAGAGAGCAACTATGGCTCTCAATCCATGTGCAACACGCTGGCACTCATGGTTCTCAGCAGTGCAGTACCACTCAGAGCAGTTTGGCCTCCACAAGGGGTTCATAGAGATGGAAATACAGGTATGATTTAAATCTACATGCATTCTAAAATTGCTTAAGTCATTGTCATTTATATCATTGTAATTATGCATTTTTTGTAAGCCGTGATGGCATTTCACAGTGAAGATAAGTAATTTCTTATGTTCCTCTTTTTTATTCATTGTCATTCACAAGTGTGTGGCCGAAGTGCACCACAGTATGTAGAGAAACTCCATGAGATGCTACAAGACCAAGAGCTGGTTCAGTTGCTGTAGATTCAGCTGAACATCATGGCAGACAAGTGCAAAGTCATCCTGCAGCTTCTCGAAATCTTCCAGAGCAGACGCCCCGTGACAACAAAGATCTTTCACTATTTAGAGGACTTGCAGATGAACATTGCAGCCAACAAAGAACTACAGTATGAGGCTTGTTCACACTACTTTGACGCAGTTGACGACTTGCCCTTTGCTGTGAAAACAAACATCTTGAGCACTGTTGAAAAGGCATACAGCAATGCAGAGGAAAAACGTACAAAGCACATTTCTGATGGACAGCCTGCCATGGAGTTCCTCCAAGAAGTTAGGGTGATCGATCCACGTCACATTGCGTTTATGGATGACAGTTTCCAGCTACAAGGCTATTCCAGACTTCAGTAAGGTACCGAGATATGAACTGGATGCCTACTTGACCAATGTAGGACAAGCAGCACTGAGAGCCACAGTGAGTGGAGTTGTGGATTTGGATATCTTCTGGGATGGACTTCAAGAGAGACTTCCTGTGCTGAGCACCCTGGCCAAACGCTACAAAGATGCAGTCTCAAACTCAGCTGATGCTGAGCGAAGCAACAGTACCTACACGCTTGTGTTGTCCAGCTGTAGGCAATCAACCTCTAACAACAACCTACGAGCCTTGGTCTTCATGTACCAAAACCAACGACTCCACAGTGGAGCAATTGATATGGAGGAGGATAGGGATGATTACATTGAGATATAGGCCTAGATGATGTGGGGATCTATTTTCTTACAACTAGTTGTGATGCCTAGCTTAGAAAGAATACATTAATGATTAAACATAATAGGTTTGTGCTGTACTGATATAGATTGTTTAACATAACAAGCTGTGATTAATGTGAGGAACAGTTAGGGGGTAGGCTGAGACAGACTTGTGACCACATACACACACACTGCCTCTTTGTTAAACCGCTCAAGGACAAAGTACTGCAACATGAAGAAGAGAACTGTGTCTGGGGTTGCTGACTCGAGACAAGTTGTGAAGATAACAGCTAATGCCTGGCAACAGTGAAGCGCTAAGGGGCTGGGACCAGCCTGTGCGCCAACGATAGGCTGAGTAAGTCTAAACCACGCTCAGTCTCTACTCTGATAGGCCTGCTTGGAGCAGGAACTATCTCTGTCAGAGTATTAAAATAATAATTTTGGGTTGGGACAGTTAGTTCTCTGACTGCCCTGCTTGGTTTTTCAGTGGGCCCGTATAAACGAACATCATATATACCATTCAAGTGTTTGCATTAATTAAAATACTAGTCTATTTTAGAAGACGTGTATTGACCTCTTTTTGTTCCTATACCAGATTTGAATTGACGCAACTTGACAATGAGCTAGGCCCTTGGTCATCCCCCAGCTCTCGTTATGTTCAGAAAAAGAGCTGTGTTTGTTTAAAAAAAAGAAACAGCCCAAAAGAGCACTTTGTCTCTAATTGTTTTCATGGAAGATGAACTTGAGATATAATATGTCTTAATTTCCAGATTGAACCCCAGGTGTTTCTTTTGTCCTAGTTTAATCTTTTTTTAGTACCTACAGATTATGGGGGCATTATTTTCTTTATGTTGGAACTCTGAGCTAGCTTCCACCCCTTTTTTGTTCAGAAAAAGAGCTGTTTGTTCAGGAAAATAAACAAAATTGAGCACTTTAAATGTTTCTAATTGTTTTTGCATTATGTATTCTGCTTAAAATCATCCTAAAACTAAGCACATAGGACTTTTTATTGCTTTATATGAAATTAATGTGAAAACAAACATATCAAAATGTATCGCAGAATTTCAGAAAAGCTGCCGCAAAATCTAGCATTTTTGGCCGCATGAATTCACAAAAGAATGTGGAGGGACTGCCTTGTCCTTGAACCTCAGAAACTTGGCCTGGGCCTGTCACCTGGGCCGGTGGTGGGTTTTCCAGTCCTGATGTGGAGATTCTGCAACCCCGTCCACAACCATGTTTTTCCGCCTTGATTGTCCCTCGAGATAATCTGATTTCCCTGTCATTGTTATCATGGATTCACATACAGAACTGATGTCCTCTCTCAATGACTTACAGATTGCTGTCATCTTGCCATTCTCCTGTTTAAACTCATTGAGCTGACCCTAGGAGAACTGCAAACTGTTCTTCAGGTCCTGGACCTCTGGTCAGGTTGTCTATTCTTTTATTAGTTGAATCCACCAGTATTTGGACACAACACTTGAAGCTATTTTCTTGTTGTTGTAACAACTGCTTGGAGAACTCTTTTTGTTCGTTTAAAAGATCCTTCACCTGTGATAGAGAGACACCACTGTCCTCAACAGGACTCCCGCCGGCTTTGGTCTTTGTCATTGTAGCAACGTAGGTTACGCTGTTACTCCTTGCAGTTCCAGACAGGGGAGGTCGCAGGGAAGATTGGAAACAACAACAACAAACAGAAGGGATCTAGACAGCCACAAGCCCAGGACAATCCACGGTCCCAGCCACAATGGCTAACCGCGTCGCGGGCTGCGTTCAAGCCCTCAAGAAAACCCAACTAGGCTAGCTGCTATGCCAAGCAGCTCCTCAGACCTGGCCTTGGTCGGCAGGATCACTGGACAGATAGTAGCGGTCCCAGCAACTGATGCCAATCGCGTCGCGGGATACAAACTCAAAAAGTAGCTAGATAGTAACCAAACTTTTTCAATAGACTTTCAAAGCTTTCCAATACAACAAACTTTCCAAAACAACAAACCGAGCTCTCCCTCGTTCCACGTTCTGCATAATTGTTGCTTGATGCCCCATTTCTGGTGAACTTGCAGAGTAAAGAACTAGGACTCTATTCCGCATTAGCGAAGACTGTATTCACTGTATACGCTGAATATGTCGGCTCAATCTGAAATTACCTTTACATTTCTAGCGCAGAAACCTGTAACGCTTCAGCGATACAGATTGAATAAAGACCTTAATATTATTGATCATACATTTTTGGGGGGAGCAACATATTTATTTAGTATGGCAGCTTAGATCTTCCCAATCTGTTGCACTTTATTGTTTTTGCAAGGGCGATGCTGCGTTACTGGGTTTTGTCTATAAGGGATACATGTTTTGTTAAAATTGACTTTTCGTAGCAGGTTTAGAACTTACGCAGCAGGGTAGGAGAATTAGGTTAAGGTTAGGAAAAGGGTTAGGGTTAGCTAAAATGCAATTTTAATTTTAATTTTTACAAAGCTGTATGCTATCTAGACATGACCCATCTACTGTCTCTGCCTGCGTGGAGAGTTATGCATGGAGACTCAGTGCCACAAAATAAGTGACAAAATGTTACAAAACCTGGCCAGATCATTTCAAGTCATCAGTCTCAAGTCCCGAGTCTTGAGGCTCCATTTCAAGTCAAGTCTCAGGTTATTTTATTTTATATCAAGTCGAGTCTCAAGTCATCAAATTTGTGACTTGTGTCAGACTCGAGTCCAAGTCATGTGACTCGAGTCCACAACTCTTGTTAGAATGTTTGTCTCTAGGACTCATTTCTACCATGAACCAAAACAACATTTAATTTTTGTCAATTTAATGAAGTTTTGAAAATGTCATATCAAAAGTTTTTATTTTTTAAACCTTGCAAGCCTTTTGTAAAATGCCTTTTGTAAAAAGTCACTCACTAATAAAAATGTTTGCATTCAAAATGAACAGGAATGGTGCAATTGACGTTGAAACGGCAACATTATAAAACATTCTGTCAAGTATGTCAATGGATGAACAGCTAAGCTGTATGTGTAGCTGTGATATTGTCCTGGAGTGTGTGTATATGAGTCAGCAGGGGGAGTAGGCTACAGTTGGTGGTGAGGCCTTAGAATAGATGGAGAGAGGACGAGAGAGAGAGAGAGAGAGAGAGAGCGAGAGAGAGAGAGAGAGAGAGAGAGAGAGAGAGAGAGAGAGAGAGAGAGAGAGAGAGAGGTTAAGAAATGTGAACTGTGAGCTATAAAACCAACACAGTGGCTGCCAACAATCTCACAGCAGGGTCAAGAAAGAAAACTAGAATTGTATTTAATCTGTCATTTTTGACCAAAACGTTATGTCACATGAATGAAGATACCATATTCAGAATAATAGCTTTCAAATCCATGCAATCTGGAAGTTCTCAGAAGTCAAAGCTTTGAAATTAGCCATGATCAGACCCATTTGACATTTGTCACTCAGTCTATTCATACCTTCCTGTTTTTCCAGATCCCCTTCTCCAGAGTGAATGGGGTCTCGGGACCTGTCCTGGGGTGTGGGGGGTCGATGTGGGGGTGTTGGGGGTCCGGTGTCAACCAGTGGTTTACTCAGACTGCCCTCCAACAAGGAGTGACAAAAACAAGAACATAATTTCCAAAACTGCTGTACTAGGTAGAACCTGTAGCCCCTGTAATAAATCAGGTGACTAGTCCCCCCCACCCAGCACCAAATTAATCCCATAAATGTTATTACAATTCCTCCCATTGGTAACTGACACAAACACACACACGGCTACTCGGTCAGCTGTTTACATTAGGGCCAAGTGATGCTAGCAGCAGCTAAACAAAGGTCAGTCATCTGTCAAAATTAAGGACGCGCCATAAAGCTTTATTTATTATTATTCAACTCATGGCTCATTACGTAGAGTAAACCTTAAAATGGACCCCTGATTAGGACCCAGCAGTAGAAGGCTACATTGTTGCCCGCCACGCCGTGTGATCGTAAACATTATTTTGCGGTCCGCAATAAAAACGGACTGTTTATTTATTCAAATAAATAGAGCATTTGCGATTGGTATTTTCATTGGTTATAATTAGACACTAAATAGTAGTTAACTTTGTGATACACGACATTACTTCACCTCCCTTTGTCCGTATTTCGCCTTTACATCTCTGCTCTGACTCATGTGACTTGGAAAACATTGGATACATTACAGCAAACCCACTGGGCACACCACGTCATTTCAACGTGGGTAATTGAGTAATATTTGGTTGAGATGTTGATCAGTGAGATTACAGCCAATATTCACCCACTCAAATAGATAGTTGAATTTCCAATGTGTTATCACTATGCTTTCAACCATCTAAAAGCATAACCAAATTCCAATGGAAAAACAATATCTGTTTTTTGGTTTACCCAAATGTCTATCAATGCGCTTCCAGTCATTTAAAAGCACAGCAAAGTTCAAATGGGAATACAATGTCAGATATTGTATTTATTTATATAACAGATTCATCACTGTGCTTCATCTAATAGTAGAACCAAATGACCTGGATTGCAGTTGAGATTACATTAAAAGTACATTGTGCAAGTGATTTATGAATTTTGAGAATTTGCACAAATTATTACAGCAATTGTGAAGATCTCCACAGATCTGGGAAGACCTATGCATGCAATCTTGAACATGCACACATTTTATGATTACATAAGAAGACATTTATAGTTACAGTAACCTCAGAATGTGGCCATGGATGTGTTACTCATTTTAAGGTTGAATGATACATTAGTTTGTAAGATAGCCTTAACTTTAGGCTATTTTTACTGTATTACAAAAGTCATATTGAATTGTGTTTGGTTGACAACGCAACCAAATATCAACATTTAAAGGATATGTATCTACTGCTTGCATAGTTCCATCTGAGCTACTGGCTTAATCCCATTCTATAACTTTTTCTCAAGCAAGAATTTAGCTAGGACTGTCTGGGAGTGGTCTGAGTGGGGAGCAGAAAACTCAAAACTAGATGTTGGAACTCTCTTTTCTAAAGCGTAAATCATAATCCACAGACGCTGATAGTCCGGTGTCCCATTGTGATATAGCTACGCAGCTCTGAGACCACCATCCGCAGGGAACGCACAACCCAAACATGCAACCAACACGTCTCCGGTATGAGTCCTCTATTCATTTGATCAAATCAAATCAAAATGTATTTACCACATGCTTACTTACAAGCTCTTAACCAACAATGCAGTTTTAAGAAAAAAGTAAAAAATATCAGTAGGGAGGCTATATAAAGTCGGTACCGGGACAGAGTCAAAGTGCGGGGGCACCGGTGTGGGGTGAGGTGGGGGGGGGGGGGGGAACAATGCAAATAGTCTGGGTAGCCATGATTAGCTGTTCAGGAGTCTTATGGTTTGGGGGTAGAAGCTGTTAAGAAGCCTTTTGGACCTAAACGTGGCGCTCCGGTACCGCTTGCCGTGCGGTAGCAAAGAGAACAGTCTATGACTAGGGTGGCTGGAGTTTTTGACAATTTGTAGGGCCTTCCTCTGACACCGCCTGGTATAGAGGTCCTGGGTGGCAGGAAGCTTGGTTCCAGTGATGTACTGGGCCGTACGCACTACCCTCTGTAGTGCCTTGCGGTCGGAGGCCGAGCAGTTGCCACACCAGGCGGTGATGCAACCAGTCAGGATGCTCTCGATGGTGCAGAGGTAGAACTTTTTATGGATCTGAAAACCCATGCCAAATCTTTTCAGTCTCCTGAGGGGGAATAGGCTTTGTCATGCCCTCTCCACAACTGTCTTGGTGTGTTTGGACCATGATAGTTTGTTGGTGATGTGGACACCAAGGAACTTGAATCTCTTAACCTGTTCCTATACAGCCCCGTCGATGAGAATGGGGGTGTGCTCAGTCCTCTTTTTTTCCCTGTAGTCCACAATCATCTCCTTTGTCTTGATCACGTTGAGGGAGAAGTTGTTATCCTGGCACCACACGGCCAGGTCGCTGACGTCCTCCCTATAGGCTGTCTCATCGTTGTCGGTGTTCATGCCTACCACTGTTGTGTCGTCGGCAAACTTAATGATGGTGTTGGAGTCGTGTCTGGCCATGCAGTCATTGGTGAGCAGGGAGTACAGGAGGGGACTGAGCACGCACTCCTGAGGGGCCCCCGTGTTGAGGATCAGCGTAGCAGATGTGTTGTTACCTACCCTTACCACCTGGGGGTGGCCCGTCAGGAAGTCCAGGATCCAGTTGCAGAGGGAGGTGTTTAGTCCCAGGGTCCTTAGCTAAGTGATGAGCTTTGAGGGCACTATGCTGTTGAACACTGAGCTGTAGTCAATGAATAGCTTTCTCACATAGGTGTTCCTCTTGTCCAGGTGGGAAAGGGCAGTGTGGAGTGGAATAGAGATTGCATCATCTGTGGATCTGTTGGGGCGGTATGCAAATTGGAGTGGGTCTAGGGTTTCTGGGATAATGGTGATGATGTGAGCCATGACCAGCCTTTCAAAGCACTTCATGGCATTAGATGTGAGTGCTACGGGTCGGTAGTCATTTAGGCAGGTTATCTTAGTGTTCTTGGCCACAGGGACTATGGTGGTCTGCTTGAAACATGTTGGTATTACAGACTCATTCAGGGACATCTTGAAAATGTCAGTGAAGACACTTGCCAGTTGGTCAGCACATGCTCGGAATACACGTCCTGGTAATTCGTCTGGCCCTGCGGCCTTGTGAATGTTTTTCTGCTTAAAAGTCTTACTCACATCGGCTACGGAGAGCGTGATCAGATAGTCATCCGGAACAGTTAATGCTCTCATGCATGCTTCAGTGTTGCTTGCCTCGAAGCGAGCATAGAAGTGATTTTGCTCATTTGGTAGGCTCGTGTCACTGGGCAGCTCGCGGCTGTGCTTCCCTTTGTAGTCAGTAAAAGTTTGCCAGCCCTGCCACATCCGATGAGCGTCGGAGCAGGTGTAGTACGATTCAATCTTAGTCCTGTATTTTTTTCTTTGCCTGTTTGATGGTTCGTCGGAGGGCATAGCGGGATTTATTATAAGAGTCATGCTCCTTGAAAGTGGCAGCTCTACCCTTTAGCTCAGTGCGGATGTTGCCTTTAATCCATGGCTTCTGGTTGGGGTATGTACGTATGGTCACTGTGGGGATGACGTCATCGATGCACTTATTGATGAAGCCAGAGACTGATGTGGTGTACTCCTCAATGCCATTGGAAGATTCCCGGAACATATTCCAGTCTGTGCTAGCGAAACAGTCCTGTAGCTTAGCATCTGCGTCATCTGATCACTTCCTTATTAACCGAGTCTCTGGTGCTTCCTGCTTTAGTTTTTGCTTATAAGCAGAAATCAGGAGGATAGAATTATGGTCAGATTTGCCAAATGGAGGGCGAGGGAGAGCTTTGTTTGCGTCTCTGTGTGTGGAGTAAAGGTGGTCTAGAGTTTTTTCCCCCCTCTGTTTGCACATTTAACATGCTGGTAGAAATTCGGTAGAACGGATTGAAGTTTCCCTGCATTAAAGTTCCCAGCCACTAGGAGCGCTGCCTCTGGATGAGCGTTTTCCTGTTTGCTTACGGCCTTATACAGCTCATTGAGTGCAATCTTAGTGTCAGCATCGGTTTGTGGTGGTAAATAGACAGCTACGTAAAATACAGAAGAAAACTATCTCTGTAAATAGTATGATCTACAGCTTATCATGAGATACTCTACCTCAGGCGAGCAAAACCTTGAGACTTCCTTAATATTAGATTTCGTGCACCAGCTGTTGTTTACAAATATACACAGACCGCCACCCCTTGTCTTACCGGAGTCAGCCGTTCTATCCTGCCGATGTAGCGTATAATAATAATAATATAATAATAATATTGTCACGCCCTGGATCTGGGGACTCTCGTATGTTGAGCCAGGGTGTTTATTTTGTTTAGGTTCTAGTCGTTGTCTATCTATGTTGGCCTGAGTGACTCCCAATCAGAGGCAACGAGTGTCAGCTGGTTGTCTCTAATTGGGAGCCATATTTAACTGTCTGTCTTTCACTTTGTGTTTGTGGTTTCTTGTTCGTGTTGGTTGTGTTTAAACCATAGACGTCACGTTTTTCGTTTGTTGTTTTGATCGTGTGATCATTTAATAAATATAAATATGTTCACCTGCAACGCTGCGCCTTGGTCTCTCCTTGACGATCGTGACAGAAGAAACCACCAAAACCAGACCAAGCAGCGTGTCCAGGAGCCATCGCTAGCAGATCTCCGTGGCAACCTCGACTGGGTCAAGCCTAGTGAGGAGCAGAGAGGGTGGACTTGGGACCAGTTGAGGAAGAGCTTCGACTGGGTCAAGCCCATTGAGGAGCTGAATGGCGGGAGTTGGAGACAGAGGAGCGAGAGTTGGGCGAGAACGATGGAGGCCTGGCCCACGGGGAGGAGAGACCCCCAGAACATTTTTAGGGGGGGGCTCACGACGTCGGGGCAGCAGGAGACCGCGATAGAGCGGTCCAGCGGGTTGGCAGAGGAGGCCGCCAGGTTACGGGAGTCACTGGTCACCAGGGGGAAGGAGGTTGTAGAGGCACGGCGAGAGGTACTGGCGTGTGTTGCCAGTCCGGTCCGGCCTGTTCCTGATCCCCACGTAGGGCCAGTGGTGTGTGTTCCCAGTACGGTCCGGCCTGTTCCTGCCACTCCCACCAAGTCAGTGGTGCGCTTCGTCAGCCCGGTCCGGCCCATTCCTGCTCCCCGCACCAAGACAGGGGTGCGCTTCGTCAGCCCGGTCCGGCTCATTCCTGCTCCCCGCACCAAGGCAGTGGGGCGCTTCGTCAGCCCGGCTCGGCCCGTTCCTGCTCCCCGCACCAAGTCAGTGGTGTGCTTCGTCAGCCCAGTCCGGCCTGTCCCTGCTCCACGCACCAAGCCTACGGTGTGCGTCGTCAGCCTGGTAAGGCCCGTTCCTCCTCCACGCACCAAGCCAGGGGTGCGCGTCGTCAGTCCAGCACAACCCGTGCCTGGGTCATGTCCGGAGCCGGATCCGCCGCCGAGGCGGAGTGCCCACCCGGTCCCTCCCCTGTTGTGGTTGGTTGGCGCGGTCGGAGTCCGCGCCTTTGGGGGGGGGTACTGTCACGCCCTGGCTCTGGGGACTCTCGTATGTTGAGCCAGGGTGTTTATTTTGTTTAGGTTCTAGTCGTTGTCTATCTATGTTGGCCTGAGTGACTCCCAATCAGAGGCAACGAGTGTCAGCTGGTTGTCTCTGATTGGGAGCCATATTTAACTGTCTGTCTTTCACTTTGTGTTTGTGGTTTCTTGTTCGTGTTGGTTGTGTTTAAACCATAGACGTCACGTTTTTCGTTTGTTGTTTTGATCGTGTGATCATTTAATAAATATAAATATGTTCACCTGCAACGCTGCGCCTTGGTCTCTCCTTGACGATCGTGACAAATATGCCATTTAGCAGACGCTTTTATCCAAAGCGAATACAGTCATGCGTGCATACATTTTTGTGTATGGGTGGTCCCGGGGATCGAACCCACTACCCTGGCGTTACAAGCGCCGTGCTCTACCAGCTGAGCTACAGCTGTATGTTATCCATGTCATCATTCAGCCACGACTTGGTGAAACATAAGATAGTACAGTTTTTAATGTCCCGTTGGTAGGATATTCTTGATCTTAGGTCGGCCATTTTGTTTTTCAATGATTGGCTAATAGGACTGATGGAAGAGGCAGATTACTTGCTCGCCAACGGATCCTTACAAGTCATCCCGACCTACGTCCATGATATCTCTGTCTGTTTCTAATGCGAATGACGGGGATTTGGGCCTTGTCGGGTGTCTGTAGAATATACTTCGCGTCCGACTCGTTGAAGAAAAAATCTTCGTCCAATACGAGGTGAGTAATCGCTGTCCTGATATCAAGAAGCTCTTTTTCGTTATAAGAGACGGTGGCAGAAACATTATGTACAGAATAAATTACAAATAACGTGAAAAAACACACATGGTAGCACAATTGGTTAGGGGGCCGTAAAACGTCAGCCATCTCCTCCGGCTCCATTCTTGTAATTGTGTTAACAGTTGGAGAAATTGCCAGAGACATATATTGTACAGTGAGTTCCAAAAGTATTGGGACAGTGACAATTTTGTTGTTTTGGCTCTGTACTCCCCCTTTGCCCTCAGAACAGCCTCAATTCATCAGAACAAGGTGTCGAAAGCGTTCCACAGGGATGCTGGCCCATGTTGACTCCAATGCATCCCACAGTTGTGTCAAGTTGGCAGGATGTCCTTCGGGTAGTCGACCATTCTTGATACATTTACATTACATTTACATTTACATTACATTGATACACACGAGAAACTGTTGAGCGTGAAAAACCGTTGCAGTTTTTGACACAAATCGGTCCGCCTGGCACCTACTACCATACCCCGTTCAAAGGCACTTAAATATTTTGTATTGCCCATTCACTCTATGAATGGCACACATACACAATCCATGTCTCAAGGCTTTAAAATCCTTCTTTAACCTGTCTCCTCCCCTTCATTTACACTGATTGAAGTGGATTTAACAAGTGACATCAATAAGTGATCATAGCTTTCACCTGGATTCACCTGGTCAGTATATGTCATGGAAAGAGCAGGTGTGTATAATGTTTTATACACAGTGTACCTTTTGTGCAGTACATGCCTAGGTGGATTAATGTTCGACAATGCTTGCATAACACATTAAATTAAATTACGCACCTGTATATTTTCCAAGAAAGTCAAAAAGTAGGCTATCAATTTCCGGTGTTAAATTCCTTTTTTTTTTTGCATCAATCCAATCTAGAAAAAGGTGGTAAATGTACCACAGCAGTCGAGTGTTAACCCCCAAAGTGAAGGCGCAAGCAATCTTGCACGTACCATAACTTACTGCAAAGGAAACAGCAATAGCCCTCCAACATCATTTACATTTGTGATTTACTTTTTCCACATTTTGTTACAGCTTTATTCTAAAATGGATTCAAATATTTATTTCCTCATCAGTTCTACACACAATACCCCATAATGACAAAGCTTAAACAGGTTTTTAGAGTTTTTTGCACATTTATTAAAAATGAAAAACAGAAATACCTTATTTACATAAGTATTCTGACCCTTTGCTCTGAGACTCGAAATTGAGCTCAGGTGCATCCTGTTTGCATTGATCATCCATGAGATGTTTCTACAACTTGATTGGAGTCCACCTGTGGATACTTCAATTGATTGGACATAATTTGGAAAGGCACACACCTGTCTATATAAGGTCCCACAGTTAAGAGTGCATGTCAGAGCAAAATCCAAGCCATGAGGCCGAAGGAATTGTCCGTAGAGCTTCGAGACAGGATTGTGTCGAGGCACAGATCTGGGGAAGGGTACCAAAATAAATATGCAGCATTGAAGGTCCCCAAGAACACAGTGGCCTCCATCATTCTTAAATGGAAGAAGTTTGGAACTGCCAAGACTCTTCCTAGAGCTGGCCGCCCGACCAAACTGAGCAAAGGGGGGAGAAGGGCCTTGGTCAAGGTGGTGACCAAGAACCCTATGGTCACTCTGACAGAGCTCTAGAGTTCCTCTGTGGAGATGGGAGAACCTTCCAGAAGAACAACCATCTCTGCAGCACTCCACCAATCAGACGGAAGCCACTCCTCAGTAAGAGGCACATGACATCCCGCTTGGAGTTTGCCAAAATGTACCTAAAGGACTCTCAGAACAAGAGAAACAAGATTATCTGGTCTGATGAAACCAAGATTGAACTCTTTGGCCTGAATGCCAAGTGTCACGTCTGGAGGAAACCTGGTACCATCCCTACGGTGAAGCAGGTGGCGGCAGCATCATGCTTTTGGGATGTTTTTCAGCGGCAGGGACTGGGAGACTAGTCAGGATCGAGGGAAAGATGAACAGAGCAAAGTACAGAGATATCTTTGATGGAAACCTACTCAATACGCTCAGGACCTCAGATTGGGGCGAAGGTTCACCTTCCAACAGGACAACGCCCCTAAGCACACAGCCAAGACAACGCATGAGTGGCTTCGGGACAAGCCTCTGAATGTCCTTGAGTGGCCCAGCCAGACTTGAACCCTATCGAACATCTCTGGAGAGACCTGAAAATAGCTGTGCTGCAACGCTTCCCATCCAACCTGACAGAGCTTGAGAGGATCTGCAGAGAATAATGGGAGAAACTCCCCAAATACAGGTTTGCCAAGCTTGTAGCGTCCTACCCAAGAAGACTCGAGGCTGTAATCGCTGCCAAAAGTGCTTCAAGAAATTGCTGAGTAAAGGGTCTGAAGACTTATGTAAATGTGATATTTTAGTTTTTTTTTCATATTCATTTGCAAAAATGTCTTAAAACCTGTTTTTGCTTTGTCATTATGGGGTATTTTGTGTAGATTGATGAGGGCGAAAAAGCTATTTAATCAATTTTAGAATAACTAATGTAACAACATTTCAACGGTTGTGAATACTTTCCGATTGCACTGTATGTGAGTCATTATCGAAAGCATATCTTTCCCTCTGAACAAAGAAATCCAAAAATGTATTGACAGATTATTCTAAATCCTGCAGATATTTCTGTGATTACAGTAATAAACAAAAATAACACATAATTACCAAAAACCTTTAGGGGAGAAATCTTTCCCCCAAATAATCTCTAATGGATTTCCTTATAGCATTTCAGTCAGGGAGAGCAGGGGAAGCATTAAAATACTTAGTATTTCAGGTTCAATGCTGGATCATAAAGTTATCAATGGCAGCGTCTGGACCTAGAGAATATTTTTAGTCTGTGTGTGTGGGTGTGTCCGTGTGTGTGTGTCCGTGTGTGTGTGTGTGCATGTGTCTGTCTGTGTCTGTGTCTGTCTGTATTTGTGTGTTGTGTCGGTATGTACAGTGAGGGAAAAAAGTATTTGATCCCCTGCTGATTTTGTACGTTTGCCCACTGACAAAGAAATGATCAGTCTATAATTTTAATGGTAGGTTTATTTGAACAGTGAGAGACAGAATAACAACAACAAAAATACAGAAAAACGCATGTCAAAAATGTTATAAATTAATTTGCGTTTTAATGACGGAAATAAGTATTTGACCCCCTCTCAATCAGAAAGATTTCTGGCTCCCAGGTGTCTTTTATACAGGTAACGAGCTGAGATTAGGAGCACACTCTTAAAGGGAGTGCTCCTAATCTCAGCTCGTTACCTGTATAAAAGACACCTGTCCACAGAAGCAATCAATCAATCAGATTCCAAACTCTCCACCATGGCCAAGACCAAAGAGCTCTCCAAGGATATCAGGGACAAGATTGTAGACCTACACAAGGCTGCAATGGGCTACAAGACCATCGCCAAGCAGCTTGGTGAGAAGGTGACAACAGTTGGTGCGATTATTCGTCAATCTCCCTCGGCCTGGGGCTCCATGCAAGATCTCACCTCGTGGAGTTGCATTGATCATGAGAACAGTGAGGAATCAGCCTAGAACTACTCGGGAGGATCTTGTCAATGATCTCAAGGCAGCTGGGACCATAGTCACCAACAAAACAATTGGTAACACACTACGCCGTGAAGGACTGAAATCCTGCCGCACCCGCAAGGTCCCCCTGCTCAAGAAAGCACATATACAGTGCTGTCTGAAGTTTGCCAGTGAACATCTGAATGATTCAGAGGAGAACTGGGTGAAAGTGTTGTGGTCAGATGAGACCAAAATCGAGCTCTTTGGCATCAACTCAACTCGCCGTGTTTGGAGGAGGAGGAATGCTGCCTATGACCACAAGAACACCATCCCCACCGTCAAACATGGAGGTGGAAACATTATGCTTTGGGGGTGATTTTCTGCTAAGGGGACAGGACAACTTCACCGCATCAAAGGGACGATGGACGGGGCCATGTGCCATCAAATCTTGGGTGAGAACCTCCTTCCCTCAGCCAGGGCATTGAAAATGGGTCGTGGATGGGTATTCCAGCATGACAATGACCCAAAACACACGGCCAAGGCAACAAAGGAGTGGCTCAAGAAGAAGCACATTAAGGTCCTGGAGTGGCCTAGCCAGTCTCCAGACCTTAATCCCATAGAGAATCTGTGGAGGGAGCTGAAGGTTCGAGTTGCCAAACGTCAGGCTCGAAACCTTAATGACTTGGAGAAGATCTGCAATGAGGAGTGGGACAAAATCCCTCCTGAGATGTGTGCAAACTTGGTGGCCAACTACAAGAAATGTCTGACCTCTGTTATTGCCAACAAGGGTTTTGCCACCAAGTACTAAGTCATGTTTTGCAGAGGGGTCAAATACTTATTTCCCTCATTAAAATTAAAAATCAATTTATAACATTTTTGACATGCGTTTTTCTGGATTATTTTGTTGTTATTCTGTCTCTCACTGTTCAAATAAACCTACCATTAAAATTATAGACTGATCATGTCTTTGTCAGTGGGCAAACATACAAAATCAGCAGGTGATCAAATACTTTTTTCCCTCACTGTATATGCAGAGATCTTTGCGTGAGTGTCTCTAATTGGCAGCAAAGGGTAGCTGTAAACTGACATCTGCAGCTGATTTTTGGTGATAATAAATCAGGTTTGTTTCTCAACTGGCGTGCTTCCACTGAGCTTTCACTCTCTCTCCATTCCCTCTCTTTTCCCCCTTCCCAGCGGAAACCCAAAGACTAGCAATGGAGGTCTGGAACACTCTTGACCCCTATCCACTTTTTGGGTGGCCAGAAAACTTGAGCTGCGAAATATCCTTCCTTGCCAAACTGGAAATAAATGTGGATGAAGAAATGTGTCTCAATTCACTTCCTGATAAACGTGTGAACAGACCACAGATACAAAAATGTAGCTAGTCGCCCCCTGCCCCAATGGGAGCGGATGTCACGTCAAATGACGTCTCTGATTCTTCCTGCTTACTCTGCTCCAATTGCCTGAGGACACAGATGCACTTGTGGACAGGGGAGCTCCGATTACACAGACAAACTACACTTGGAACACAACACACGAGTGAAACAAAGCAGACAAATTGCCAAGATCAACATGGGGAACGGAACTAGCGTGTGTCTCATTGTAGAGAGGGGAACGAGAGAGAGAGCAAGAGAGAGGGGAGGGGACAGACGGGGCCTGGTGTTATCTCACAAAGACAAGAGGAGAAAACAGACATGAGCAGAGGTGGAGAAGGGGCTGGATCACATGTTGCTAGCTAGAGAACTACAGTCTGAACTACAGAACTACAGTTCCCTGTTCAAATGCTTCCCAAAATGAATTCTACCTTGAGCTGAGCTGACAGGGTTGAATTGATCAAAGTAACAGGATGAAACCTTGCCTTCAACTTTCCAATCACGTAACGATCAATGGTTAGCTCAAGAAAGGAACAATTGAAGGAAGCAGTTTTTTTAAGAAGCATGTTTTTTTTTTTACATGGCACGGGAGGAGGGACTTGTTTTGAAAAGGTTTTGTGCTTTTTTGCATAGTCTCTTTTGGCCATACTGTGGGGATCTTGACCGTATTAAGCACTAAGAAGAAGGCTGAATGACAAATGTTTTCAGCTGTGTTATGAACAGGGCCACTGTGTAGTTACTGGAGGCAGGGAGTTTTACACTACCTACCGCATCTCCATCACTCCTGGTTAAAGATTATTTGTGACTGGTTACTCGCGATACAGGTTCGTTGGCCACTTATGTGTTTGCTGGGCATTTGACACAACAATTAGACATTCAGCCATTATGACCTTGAAGAGGTTTGGTAATTCATTTTTTACAAAAGTGAAAACAGAGGCAGACAAACGGGCTTCAACTAGGCCAGTGCTCTCGTTCAATACAAAGCTCCCGATTCTGATGCTGAAGTTCTTAAAGCAAAACCCCAAAACAATTTTCCCTCCTCTGATGAATCACACAATATATTTTTTTGTAGTAATATATGGCCTGGTCCGGTGTATCATTAAAGTATATGGAGCATTACCCATACCGCACATATGGCCCGCGGCAGGTTTTTATTGCACGTTTACAACTCAGTGGTGGAATAACAGCAGCTTCTTTGCTGAGGTGGAGAGCCAGTGCACTAGGGAGTTAGAAAGCTACAGGGCCGGTGTAGGGACGTGTCACATAGGGGCCAGAGGAGCAGAATAAATATGATCTACTCTATACTCTCTCTTCTGTCTCTCCTGGTTGAGCATAGAGCAACACTCAGAGCACAGGGCATGGTTTGTGCTACGACGACGTTCCTTGCACTTTCCTCAGCCAGCTAAGTGATAGATAGGACAGCAACACTGGATTCAGTGTAGTAAGGAGCATGGTTGAAATGGCTCCCTAGCCTTCACTATAGTCACTCATCTTACAGTAAGTACTTTAAGAGTCATAGCCTGCCAGGTCATAGGTACCAAAAAAACATGTTTCTCAGAAAACAATAACTGTAAGGTTTATAATTACTGCACAGTACAGGTCCTTGATCTTGATCATCTACCATGGCTGATATATCTTAACCTAAAAACTATACTGGGGAGAGGGTGTAGATGGTTGGATCAGTCCCAGGGTAGGCAAGCTTTAACATGAAACTGTGGCGAGCGTGAAAAATCTCAGTTTGAACTGGGAGCAACGGAGACCCTGTCTAATGTGACCACTTCAAGCGGCGCGCTAAGCTGTGGTCTGTGCCGATTGCCTGGGTGGTGCGGCTCCCCGTCCTCCCTCCTCCCCCACCACCACCCCCGCTTCATGAGAAAAGCACCCCGCCTTGTCCCCCTCTACCCCCAGTCCCAACTCCATGTGTTTTCCTCATTACGCTCCATTTCCCATTAGAACCACCATAGCACTTATTTAATAATAATAATAATAACAATAATACATTTTATTAAACTTTTCATAACAATCTTAAAGCGCTTCAAAGCAAAAAACAAACAAGCAATACATCATCATTAGTAGCCTAGCTATAGTTAGCTAGGTCAACCAATAGAGGCCAAGTCTTTGAGTGCATGTATCCAAAGATGGAGAGGGACAGTTCATCAGTTCCTCCATTCATTTAACAGTTATAACGCTGGCCGTCGTGCTCGGATCACACCTTCCGAGGCTGTAAATGGGGGGACAGGAGGGATGGGGGTGGGGTGGGTGGACGAGCCGGGAGGCATCTGCGGGGGCTCACCGAACACGCCCGCTTTGTTCTCTGGTGGCTCCGGTTACCCCCCCCCCCCCCACACTCCCCGGCCCCGGGTGTCATTCAATACCGCAACTGTACATTTTACATTAAGGGTGTGAAATCACAGATGCACATGTCACAGTGAATTTACTCGTACTAAACACGGTCTTAACTCATTAAATCCCCTGAGGGAGGGAAATTAAAGCTATTCATTTTAAAGCAACCCCAAATAGTGTGATACATTAACACGTTTAGGAACATACCTGGCCGAATTTACCTTATTAACAACAATAGCCTGTATAATTGTATTTTGCACATATTCTCTATTATGAAATAATTGATATTTGGACTTAGCCCACAGCTCATTGAATGCTTAATGGTCTGTGAATGTGAATAATAACTAAGGGCAAAAACGAAGAGAGTGAGAATGACCTTTATAGTTGAAACAAATACCACAACAGTGGAGTAGCGTATACACAACATACTGTTCAAGGGTATAGAGTCTGAAATACAACTACAGCTTAACAGAAAGCAAAAGTGCATTCTAGGAAAGATATCTCAACATTTCTGAAATATAAACGTAGGTGCATCTCTGAATCACCAATAGATGTGCACTTTCAGAGGCAACAATGTCACAAAGGCAAAAGTATTCAAATGAACCCACCAATGAGATTTCCATAATGCGTGGCTCAATGGTTTCCACCAGCAGTGGGAGCAGCAGTTTCTCTCCAGACCAATGACAACCAATGACATCTAACAGCTCCAATTATCTACTTTTAGTATAGGTGCCATCTTTGTTTAAAATAGATTGCAGTGAGAACCTAGGTCTAAAACTGGTTCCAAAAGTAGGATGGGATGGTTGAATCAACGTTGTTTCCATGTCATTTCAATGAAATTACGTTGAACCAATGTGTAATAGACGTTGAATTGATGTCTGTGCCCAGTGGGATATAATTTGACTGGATGGGTGAGGTGTACAATTTCAAGTTAGAGCTAATCAAAGTGGTGAGTTATCGGTGCACCACTTACGCCAAGGAGGACACAGAACTCCCAAAGGCCCTGAAACATCCACAGGTCCAGTTCCCTCGCCTCACAGTCACATAGCCGAGCCAAGTCCACCTGTGGTCCCCTATCAGACCATCCCTGCTATCACCCAGTCCAAAATATAAAAGGAAATATTCACACCAGCAGAGACAACTACCAAGTTAACAACCAACGTTCCCACAACTTTAGAGAACGTTCCCTTAAGCGTGTCATTAGTTCATTAACTAAGGTTTCATTGGAACGTTTCCAAGAGACCCTACCCTTAATGTCAAATATAACTTACCCAGAACGGGGCTACCATGTTCTCAGAACTTAAGATATTAACGTTCTAGACATGTTTCATGGGAAGGTTGCAAGAACACTCGTGTCCAGTTTTCTGTGGGTTAACAGAATATTCCATCAACGTCCCACCAAACATACACAGAACATGGTTTCCAAGTTCTCCGAATATAAGATATTAATGTTCTAGACACGTTAAATGAGAACTTTGCAAGAACATTCATGTGTCCAGTTTTCTGTGGGTTAGGAGAATACTCCATCAACGTCCCACCAAACATATACAGAACGTGGATGCCATTTTCTCAGAAAATAAGATATTAATGTTCTAGACACGTTTCATGGGAACGTTACAAGAACATTTATGTGTCCAGTTTTCTGAAGGTTAATAACTTACATTCTGAGAACATGGCAACCATGTTCTGTGTATGTTTGATGGGACTATGTTAAAGTACCAAATCACCATGGTGGCTCAGAACAGTGGCAACAGCGGAGCATGGCTTTTTAACAGACTTTCAGTGGAAGTGGTGTGCAGTCAACTGTCTACACACAAATGGAAAACAACAACTAAAACATTGCCTGTGACATTGTTTGGAACAACAGTGAATTGCACGGGTTTCCGAGATGAAGGAAATCAGGTTAATCCGATACCGGGCGCTCTAACCACCCCGCAAATGCAAAACGATTGAATTATTACTAATTCATGCATTTCCTTCCCCCTTGCCAGTTCATTTGGCAATGGCCCAATAAATTCTAGCGGTGCCACAGCTCCTGTAAGAGTATTCCTTTGCTTTGGAGCGAGGGAGCCACCATTAAGACTGGTGGCTTGTAAACTGAGCTGAGTTTAATTGATCAAAAATAATTTAATGTGGCATAGTGAATCGGGGCAGACAGCATGGATTTATCTCACAGCCTCCATAAGAACATAATATTGTGGACATTTTACAGTGCTGGGGGAATTTTTTATTGTGGCCACAAAAATGATTTACCTTGTGTTGACTTAAATTACAGCTCTGCCCCAAAGTCCGGCTTTAATTCCACTCTGAAGAGAGACGTTGGTTAGAGAGGCACATAGCGTATTTAGGAGCAAAGTAAATATCTACTTTCAGAGATTTCTTATAAACATAGGCCTATATTCAAAATATATATCTGGGTCATTCTTTTGATAGTCTTCCCTAGTATAATGATCATTTAATTCTACACAATACTATTAAAATATTCAAAAAATTATTAATCAATAATTGTTCAAGACATTGTCATAGCCTTTTTTATTTTTGCTTATATCTCGCACAAAAAAAGTGACTAGTCTATTCTGCATGGAGCTCTTATCAAAACATTGTCAAGATTTCAACAGAAAGCCAAGCCTACTCTGGGCCACAGGGCAAAGGATTCAGCACAATCCTACAACTGCTCAGACATTTACCAATTTCGCATGGATTCTGTCAGCAAGACAGACAGTTAGTTGAAGAAGGATACACCCTGTGGGTGATTGACAAGTATTATTTATTATTTTTTTACTGGTAAAATTATATTTTAATAGACATTATACAGTATTTTTATAACTTTATACTGAGTAATATACAATCTTGATACAATAGCTTGTAACAAATTCAATTGATTCTATGTTTAGGCTTTTGGTTATAGCTTAACTCAAGAAACTAACAGATTATACAAGGTTGATGCAGTTAGGCCCTGTCAACAGGCCTACCACCTAGATGGTTCTTTTTCGTATTCTTAAAAAACCCACAAGGAAGAAAAAACTAATCGCTAAATTGTGCACCTTTAAAACATTTGTTTTCAAAATTCACCATAGTGGTCCTTTAAAGTAATTATGACTCCTTTAGTTAACCTCTGAGGGAAAGAAATGTTGGGAAAAGATCTTCACAATTCCAGTAAGACATACTGGAGCAAGAGGGAGTCGAGAAAAATGGACTACCCTCATAAAAACAGGACTCCTCACCAAAAACAGCCATAATACACAGAGGATTATCTGCTGTAGTCATTCCAGACAAGCCCAGCCATCGGTGGAACAGAAGACTAGTTAAACACGGACCAGCCAGACCACGCCTAGGCTTGTTCATCCATCTGGCTGTCCTGGACAATTTACAGCACGGGCCAAATCGCCATAATTTATTACTTTTACTGGTCCTCAGCTGAGGGGATCTTTCACAGGTGTTTTTGTTAGGTTAGACCTCCACCTGCAAGGGTGTCCTATCAACACAACTCAAACTCTGAGGCAAATGTGTCATCCATCTCTATTAGATTCCACAAGATGAAGTGGTTAAGCTGCGCCTCAAATGAGATACAGTGAGGGAAAAAAGTATTTGATCCCCTGCTGATGTTGTACGTTTGCCCACTGACAAAGAAATGATCAGTCTATAATTTTAATGGTAGATTTATTTGAACAGTGAGAGACAAAATAACAACAAAAAAATCCAGAAAAACGCATGTAAACATTTTTATAAATTGATTTGCATTTTAATGAGGGAAATAAGTATTTGACCCCCTCTCAATCAGAAAGATTTCTGGCTCCCAGGTGTCTTTTATACAGGTAACGAGCTGAGATTAGGAGCACACTCTTAAAGGGAGTGCTCCTAATCTCAGTTTGTTACCTGTATAAAAGACACCTGTCCACAGAAGCAATCAATCAATCAGATTCCAAACTCTCCACCATGGCCAAGACCAAAGAGCTCTCCAAGGATGTCAGGGCATAGATTGTAGACCTACACAAGGCTGGAATGGGCTACAAGACCATCGCCAAGCAGATTGGTGAGAAGGTGACAACAGTTGGTGCGATTATTCGCAAATGGAAGAAACACAAAAGAACTGTCAATCTCCCTCGGCCTGGGGCTCCATGCAAGATCTCACCTCGTGGAGTTGCAATGATCATGAGAACGGTGAAGAATCAGCCCAGAACTACACGGGAGGATCTTGTCAATGATCTCAAATCAGCTGGGACCATAGTCACCAAGAAAACAATTGGTAACACACTACGCCGTGAAGCACTGAAATCCTGCAGCGCCTGCAAGGTCCCCCTGCTCAAGAAAGCACATATACAGGGCCGTCTGAAGTTTGCCAATGAACATCTGAATGATTCAGAGGAGAACTGGGTGAAAGTGTTGTGGTCAGATGAGACCAAAATGGAGCTCTTTGGCATCAACTCAACTCGCCGTGTTTGGAGGAGGAGGAATGCTGCCTATGACCTCAAGAACACCATCCCAACGTCAAACATGGAGGTGGAAACATTAAGCTTTGGGGGTGTTTTTCTGCTAAGGGGACAGGACAACTTTATCGCATCAAAGGGACGATAGACGGGGCCATGTACCGTCAAATCTTGGGTGAGAACCTCCTTCCCTCAGCCAGGGCATTGAAAATGGGTCGTGGATGGGTATTCCAGCATGACAATGACCCAAAACACACGGCCAAGGCAATAAAGGAGTGGCTCAAGAAGAAGCACATTAAGGTCCTGGAGTGGCCTAGCCAGTCTCCAGACCTTAATCCCATAGATAATCTGTGGAGGGAGCTGAAGGTTCGAGTTGCCAAACGTCAGCCTCGAAAACGTAATGACTTGGAGAAGATATGCAAAGAGGAGTGGAACAAAATCCCTCCTGAGATGTGTGAAAACCTGGAGGCCAACTACAAGAAACGTCTGACCTCTGTGATTGCCAACAAGGGTTTTGCCACCAAGTACTAAATCATGTTTTGCAGAGGGGTCAAATACTTATTTCCCTCATTAAAATGCTAATCAATTTATAACATTTTTGACATGCATTTTTCTGGATTTTTTTGTTGTTATTCTGTCTCTCACTGTTCAAATAAACCTACCATTAAAATTATAGACTGATCATGTCTTTGTCAGTGGGCAAACATACAAAATCAGCAGGGGATCAAATACTTTTTTCACTCACTGTATGACCAAGTTGCCAACTAACATTGAAACAAGGGATGATTTCATAGATTCATGCTTTTCCTCGAGTAACATGAAGAGAATGGACATACTAAACCTTCCTTTTATAAATTAATTTCTACTTTCACTTACATTTGTCTGCCTACACAAAAAAAAATGATACGTGGTGAGCAGGGGCGGTGTGTTCAATAGGGCGATATGGGCGACGCACTGCCAAACGGGAAAAGGAAGGGATTTTTTTTCTAATCAATTATATCACGGCAACAGTAGTTATCAGTGTTCTAATCTGATCTGACTGCCACTAAATGTCAAATCAGGCTAAAGTCGTGCTTCAAATGGCCCCGCCCGTTTTTTGGGCGATTTCAGTCAGGTTGAAAATCGCCCAGAAGTCTGTCATAGACTCTCATGTAAAATCTATTTTTTTCAAATTTCAAAGCTTTCAATACAATCTCTATGGGTGTCTGTGGGCTTGCACTTACGCGCTTTCGTCATACGTGACGTAACCATGAACGTAACTAAGAAAATAGCGGCTAGCAGCGTCTCTGTTGCGACCTGCAGTGTGGCGTTATCTTATGTTTTTAATTTGTACACTTAGTGGCGTTATTTTATGTTTTTAATTTGTACACTTAGTTTACAAACATTCTGCCAACCATGGATTTCCAGTGGTGGGTTTTGGACTGATCTTGTTGATCGTGTACATACCCGCTACGAACGGACTAAATAATGAAAACGCTGCTGGCAGCGGAATCCAATACAGCTGGGAGACTTGGCTGGATGACAGAGTCCCGGACAGAGAAGTGGAGCCGGCCGGCTTCACCCTGGTCAGAGCGGACCGCGATCTGACAGTCACAGGGAAAATCGATCCTGGTAAGAGAGCGACTCTGTACCCCCGACATTGAAGTGCTTTCTGTGTCACTGCGACCTTACTATCTGCCCCGTGAGTTCCCCCAATTGTTTGTTACCGTTGTGTACTGTTGATAATCACAAGTTTACTGGAGAACTGAGACCAAGTAGAGACTTTGGACAGGGTGGATATGGTATAATAAAGGCAGTTTATTCAGAGGTAAAGATATCTGGAATCGCGTGCACGGACTCGTTCGTCAAACTCTTAGGGAGCTATCTGAAGAGAGCCCCGAAAACATTGTGTGCAGACATTTTATACAATAAATGATGTAGGTTGAATCTAGTAGTTCTGATCTTCTGATTGGTCCTGATGAGTTGGGCGAGGTCCCCTCCACTGTTGCATTGGCTCTGAGTCGGGTTCTCTGTCTTCAAATGTTCAGCCTAAAGAGAGGGGATTTTTGTGTGTGTGTGTGTGTGTGTTTAACAGTGATGATGTGTGTGTGTGTGTGTGTTATCAGTGATGATGTGTGTGTGTGTGTGTGTGTGTGTGTGTGTGTGTGTGTGTCCTCAGAGCAAGAACTCGTGAGTTGGAAGAACTGAGAGACCTATGGCGTGGGTGTTGTCCTTGGCCACCTGCTGACAAGGCTGACAAGATAGGACTCTTTTGTCCATTGTTATAGGATAGGAACAGCATTGATTGAAAACAAACGCCCAACACAAAATGGGTCATGCACAAGATTTTAGTCAGACCAAGCTATAACATTATATATTTACTACGACAGTACATTCAACCAAAAGCTAATATAACAAAGGCATCAGAGATTATTTATAATCTGTCACAGAAACTGGAATCCATCTCCCCAGATCAGTCAATAAATGCTTCTGGTATTGACTTATATGCTGCCCCTGTCTTCATGTTGTTGCTGGACATATCTTTTTTAAAATGTGTGTAGGTCACCTAAATCATCAGAAAAATTGCCCCTCCTGAGAATTTTTTCAGGAGCCGCCACTGGTGGTGAGCTTTCACCTTCCCAAGGTACTTACCTCCACATTTCATATTTGTAGTTTCCCATGCAAACACGTAAGGAAATATTGGTGTGATTGCAAGGTCTCTCTATTGATTTGGCACAAGCAAAGTTCCATAATGTAAATGTCTAAAACACCCTTCAGTCTTTAGGAAAAAAAGAGAACAAACAGAGATCAAAGGGAAGGGCCGATCAGTGGAGCGTTTCAAACAATGGCTTTCAACCAGGCCCTGCTGCATTGTTATCCTCTTGATCAGTTAAAGCAAGATGCAAAGAGGCCCAACAGAGTGGATCAGGGGAAACCGCAGTACCTAGTGATACTGTAGAGCTATTAGGCCCAATGACACAGGTCCCTGGGCTATTGTCACCAGAGGGCCATGGTGGCAGTCGCTTTGAAGTCCTCTCATTATTGGCTCCTGTTTAAACTTCTGGTGAGTTTCGTTGACACTCCAATGAACCTCATCAGTCGCCCGGCAGATAAACGTACAACTGAGCAGGAGAGTCACCGGGAAGCTAAATTAAAATGTAAAAAAGATCAGGACACGTGATGTTGAGAGAGGCCAGATACTTTGTAGATACGGAACCGCTGAGGCCTTTTGTCAAACGCATGCAGCTTTGTGTTTGGTTTCGTTGGTAACCACTCTTCTGCAAGGGAGACAGTCAGGGCATCTGATGGAAAGATGTTTGGCCGGTTACTCTTTGGATGCTTGCTTATTAGCCAAGTAGATTTTATCAGCAGGGAACATCCTGAGACACAGCTTGGCTAAGTTGACTCTTACACCCACGCACTGCCGTTTTCAATGAAAACTGGACATAGTATGAGGAGTGTAGACAAAATGGTTTGTGCAAAAATATTTGCTTGCTGGCTGATGATGTATTGCAATCACTCTGCTGTGTGTGTGCAGTGCATTGATGCCAAGATAATAAAATACAGTACCAGTCAAAAGTTTGGACACACCTACTCATTCAAGGATTTGTCTTTATTTTTACTATTTTCTACATTGTAGAATGATACATCAAGACATCAAAACTATGAAATAACACGTGGAATCATGTAGTAACCAAAGAAATGTTAAACAAATCAAAATATATCTTATGAGAATTCCAAGAGTGTGGAAAGCTGTAATCAAGACAAAGGGTGGCTATTTGAAGAATCTCAAATACAAAATATGTTTTCATTTGTTTAACACTTTCTTCCTTACTACATGATTCCATATGTGTTATTTCATAGTTCTGATGTCTTCACTATTATTCTACAATGTAAACATTTTTTTTAAATAAAGAAAAACCCTTGAATGAGTAGGTGTGTCCAAACTTTTCATTGGTAGTGTCTATGTCAAAACAGCCCCCCAAAAAGTCACTAAAATTGGTCAGTTGATCACTTTGGTCACATTCACTGGGGTACATTGATTATGTGCCAACTAGACTATCGTATCCCATTCCCACACCAATCCTACAGACCTTTTTCTGACTCTTGACTCCCCACAGCCGGCTCCTACAGCCAGCTCTTATTATTAACTGGCTCCCCCTAGTGTCGGGGCCTCAAACTCCACTCCTGGTCGGCAGTGTCGAGAAGTAGAATAATAATTGTAACTTTATTTTTTAAGTTACTGACAAAAAATAACAATGTTACCAACATCTCGATAGCAAAATATAGAAAATAATACAATTCAGAATAAATAAATAGGCTTACAAAGAAATTAAATCTGTCACAGCCCAAATGAAAAAATTATATAGTTTACTATGGTATAAATACCATAGTATTCACTGTAGTATTTTTTGCAGACTTTATTGTAGTACTGTAGACATTGCTGTAGTATTTACTATAGAGTTTTTGATTTATTATCTTTGACATAGAAGTGGAGGCTTTCTCCTTCAGGAAAGCTCCTGGAGAAATACTTAACATTTTCCATAACCTGTAGGTAGGTAGGTTGGTAGGTTGGTTGGTAGGTAGGTAGGTAAGACTGGGGTCTGAACAGATAGTTTGGCACTTCTGCTCTTTTCTATAACCTGTAAGGAACACAATATGCTATACTTGGCATGTACAGTCATGGTCAAACATGTTGAGAATGACACAAGTATTGGTCTTCACAAAGTTCACTGCTTCAGTGTTATGAGATATTTTTGTCAGATGTTACTATGATACACTGAAGTATAATTACAAGCATTCCATAAGTGTCAAAGGCTTTTATTGACAATTACATTATGTTTATGAAAATAGTCAATATTTCCTTATTTTTCAAGACCTCTGCAATCCGCCCCGGCATGCTGTCAATTAACTTCTGGGCCACATCCTGACTGATGGCAGCCCATTCTTGCATAATCAATGCTTGGAGTTTGTCCGAATTTGTGGGTTTTTGGTTGTCCACCCGCCTCTTGAGGATCGACCACAAGTTCTCAATGGGATTAAGGTCTGGGGAGTTTCCTGGCCATGGACCCAAAATGTCGATGTTTTGTTCCCCGAGCCACTTAGTTATCACTTTTGCCTTATGGCAAGGTGCTCCATTATGCTGGAAAAGGCATTGGTTGTCACCAAACTGTTCTTGGATGGTTGGGAGAAGTTGCTCTCGGAAGATGTGTTGGTACCATTCTTTATTCATGGCTGTGTTCTTAGGCAAAATTGTGAGTGAGCCCACTCCCTTGGCTGAGAAGCAACCCCACACATGAATGGTCTCAGGATGCTTTAGTGTTGGCATGGCACAGGACTGATGGTAGCGCTCAGCTTGTCTTCTCCGGACAAGGTGTTTTACGGATGCCCCAAACAATCGGAAACGGGATTCATCAGAGAAAATGACTTTACCCCAGTCCTCAGCAGTCCAATCCCTGTACCTTTTGCAGAATATCAGTCTGTCCCTGATGTTTTTCCTGGAGAGAAGTGGCTTCTTTGCTGCCCTTCTTGACACCAGGCCATCCTCCAAAAGTCTTCACCTCACTGTGCATGCATATGCACTCACACCTGCCTGCTGCCATTCCTGAGCAGCTGAATCAAATTTAGTAGATGGTCCTGGCGCTTGCTGGACTTTCTTGGGCGCCCTGACACCTTCTTCACAACAATTAAACCTCTCTCCTTGAAGTTCTTGATGATCCGATAAATGGTTGATTTAGGTGCAATCTTACTAGCAGCAAAATCCTTGCCTGTGAAGCCCTTTTTGTGCAAAGCAATGATGACGGCACGTGTTTCCTTGCAGGTAACCATGGTTAACAGAGGAAGAACAATGATTTCAAGCACCACCCTCCTTTTTAAACTTCCAGTCTGTTATTCTAACTCAGTCAGCATGACAGAGTGATCTCCAGCCTTGTCCTCGTCAACACTCTCACCTGGATTAACAAGAGAATCACTGACATGATGGCAGCTGGTCCTTTTGTGGCAGGGCTGAAATGCAGTGGAAATGTTTTTTTGTGTGGTTAAGTTCATTTTCATGGCAAAGAGGGACTTTGCAATTAATTGCAATTCATCTGATCACTCTTCATGACATTCTAGAGTATATGCAAATTGCCATCATCAAAACTGAGGCAGCAGACTTTGTGAAAATTAGTATTTGTGTTATTCTCAAAACTTTTGACCACGACTGTAGGTTTCTCACTTATGGGTGGCACAAATTGCGATATGGGGGAAGGGAATGGGCAGGGTATATGCACATTGAATATTGTACTATTTACTATAGTTAAAAAAGTGTAGTGTTTTTGCGGACTTAAGTGTTTTTGCTAACATTAGAAACATGTAGTATTTACTAGTGTTTTTTTGGTGGATAATACTGTAGTATTTAATGTTGTATT
This sequence comes from Coregonus lavaretus, assembly GCF_964263955.1. NCBI lineage: Eukaryota > Metazoa > Chordata > Actinopteri > Salmoniformes > Salmonidae > Coregonus > Coregonus lavaretus. The sequence continues at coordinate 43,239,863 of NC_140009.1, read as the reverse complement.
CTACAGTATACTAAAACATTCTATAGTAAGTACTACACATGATCGAGGGATACTACAGTACTGTATTATTCTATAGTAAACTGTAGTATTTCTTCATTTGGGAGGGAGCAAGGTTTGAGAAAGCCAGCCTATATCAAACAATTACACTGGGGCGCAAATTTGGTTTTAGAAGTGGGGGGGACATAATTATTATTGTTATGATATACTTTTTTTTATCCAGTTGGATAAACACTCCAAACAGCCTACCCGACCGCTCGGAGACATCCGCACGGTCCTAAAGCACACCATTGCCTCGTTTTGTATCAGATGACCAATGATAAAACTGGGGGGGACAAAAATGCAATTTCAGAATTTTGGGGGGACATGCCTCCCCCCGTCCCCATTGAAAGTTGTACCCCTGATTATTTCTCAATTATGCTTTTAGATACAAATGTCAAATATATGTCAACAATCCTTCCTCCAAAGGACCACTCTAGGTATTACCCAAATCTAGATCCCCCAAATCATGGTATTTTGTTGTCTGGGTTTTGTGATGAATCAATTGTATGTCACATCGTGATTTTGCTTGGTTGGAATTGGGCAAAACAGAGCACCTGGAATTCACCATGGGTGAATGGAAAAGGAATCAAACTAAAAATAAAATGTAAGGGTGGTCTTCAGATTTTGTATAAACTTTTGTTTTGAGGGAAATTCTATAGGACAGCATAACCTATGTGGTAAATTCCATTAGAGGTAGTGGATTTGTCTTAGCTCTCTATAGTTAAAACCATGCAGAACATGAATATCTAATCAATACCATTTCACACAAGACTTCAGCTACCTGTGAGAGCATAGGAAATATAGTGTTTTGAAAATAAATGAGAGGTTTTGAACAACCTCACCACCCCAAAAACAATCTTACTGAGCAAACCTGGCATATTTTATTTTGTCCAGAAACCCATGTATTAATAGAGCCCACTAACACATAGCCCCTCTATTAAACACGTTGTTTGGTTGTTTGTTTATTTGCTTGTCCCGCTTAGTGCCTTGGTTGTCATGGCCTAATATACATCCTCAGCTATTCGCGTGATTTAATATTCACAATGAGAAACCCGATGTAAAACATGCTCATCTAATATATTATTTAACCATATTCCCCGGTAATATAACACATTTTGATCCTCTTTTGTGTTTTCCAGACATTGTATCCATTATTTTCTCTTTAATCATTAACCACTGTTTTGTATGGGACACAGTCTTTTTCCCACTCTCTGCTTAAAGATTTAAATGGCCACCTTTAAGGATATGCAGCCCATACTGCTCTGACCGACCTGACAAAAATTCACATTATTACTGGCTACCTCCTGTTGCAGCAGAAAAGTGCTTTGAGTGCTGTTTGAGGAACGGCAGTGCTGAGTGTGAATTTTACATTCTCTCGGTAGGCTGATAATAGGGGAAGTGGGTCCTCCATTACCACACACACACACACCTCATTCCATGTGATACCTCCTGATTCACTTCCATTCAAACGCCATCCAGTATTGAACAATGTTAGTCTAAAGCAAAATACAACCTTAAACATAATAACACAGTCAAAACCCCACAGGCAGGTGATTTTTAAATAAAGGTGAATTGCCCAACAAAGCCTTAATCAGTTCCACATGAAACCATATGATATTTCCATTTCATACGTAGTACTATAAAACTGCCAAGCTGTGACAAAAACAGGTAAAGATATATTCACCATATTCTGTGTCATGTTGTGTGGAGATCTCAGATTTCATTGCACAATCATTGCAGGAGTTACCCCATGGTCATTCAATGCAAGCGAACACACATTTGCAATCTGTCAATCTTGTGCAGACTAGTGCAATTAGTGTGTGAAAGTTACCCCGTGCCAAAGTTTTGCTGCACCACTCCACCCCAACTCAGTCTTGGTTTGCCCAAGTTCCTCTTGAGCATTGTTGTTGGTTTATTTAAATAGAGCTGGTGTGTGTGTGAGTGCGTGCGTGCGAGACAGAGACAGAGACAGAGACAGAGACAGAGACAGAGACAGAGACAGAGACAGAGAGCCTTCCTGGGTTAATATGCCCCATGATGCCAACAATGGCTAATGTGTTGCCCCCTGAGGAGTCATCCGGATGATTTACACACCATAACAATGAGGAGCAAAGCTGTAACCAGCTACAGGAAACACCACCTTGAGATCCACAGCCTGGTATTGATACTGTATCGTATATCAGTATCTGTGTAGCGTAGACTACTTACCTGGGTCCAAGGAGGCAGTTTACTTGTCGCTATGTTACAACATTTTAGTTGTAATACAGCAGGGGTGTTCAATGTTGGTCCTGGAGGGCCAAAACACTTCTGGTTTCCATTCTCATCTTCTAATCAGGGACTGATTCAGGCCTTTCTCACTAAGAAAAAGGTGTCTTTCCAAGGCGTCAGCCAAAAACGGCCTCTCGTACTGTACTTGTCTTTGCTCAATGACAAAGCAACGCCTGCAGATCTCCACTACATATGACATCGATACATAACAAGGCCAGACTTCAAGTTCATTTGGCAGTCATTGAGCCAGGGAGGGCAGTGGTGACGGGGATAGGGATGTTAAAACGAGTCTGGTTGTCGTCCGTTATCTCCGGGCGTGCTCTCAGGATGTTATTTGCTGGTTATGACAAAGCGGCGGCGGCACTCAGCCTAATTGCCTGGCACCTCGGTAATGAATATGTGTGGCGTCACCGGTGTCAGAGATGGGAGGGGGGTTAGGGGAGGGGTGGAGGAGTCCCCCCCCCCCCCTTAATTAGATTAATTATGAGAGCATGGCTCATTACGAGATGAGAGGAGTGGACAGGAGGGTAATGAACAGCACCCGGCCCATGTCCTCCTAAGGCTGACAGCCAGGCATAAGAGAGGAGGTTTCGGGTCTCCTTGAAGCAGCAGCAGAGAGAGAGGAGGATGACAGAGACAGAATGAGAAAAAACAAACATTTGAGACTGAAGTGAAAGAGAAAAAGAAGGGGTGGAAAAGGGTGGGGGGTCGATCATTAGCATTTTATGGATCTAATAGGGGTGGGGGGGGGT